>NC_084955.1:0-300000 GCF_949316205.1 Platichthys flesus
ACCTTAGGCTGACCCTGGATGAAAAAATGAAGATTTCAACCAAAGTTGCTAAAATAGGCTTCTCTCACCGTTTCCAGCGCTTTTGTGCACCTTAGGCTGATCTGTGATGAAAAAATGAAGATTTCAACCAAAGTTGCTAAAATAGGCTTCTCTCACCGTTTCCAGCGCTTTTCTGCACCTTCTGCCATTTAGACTGAAAAAACTGTTCAGTTGCAACTTTTTCATTGGGGATTCCAAAACTTAAAATCATTTGTTTAAAGAATTCATTTAGAGTTGAAACCAAGATTTCAAATTACCCTTTTTCATTATAAACATCCACTGTAAGCATGGTGAGTATCAAGCAATATGACTGCAGACCTTTTGAGAAAATACGTTGATGAGTGACCCTATTTCATTATGGCAGTCAAACAGCACTGATTTTCAGCTTTAGTCCATGAAACCTCCAAACATCAACCAAAGGTGCTAAAACAGGCTTATCTCACCGTTTCCAGCGCTTTTGTGCACCTTAGGCTGCTCTGTGATGAAAAAAATGAAGATTTCAACCAAAGGTGCTAAAAACAGGCTTATCTCACCATTTCCAGCGCTTTTGTGCACCTTAGGCTGATCTGTGATGAAAAAAAGAAGATTTCAACCAAAGTTGCTAAAATAGGCTTCTCTCACCGTTTCCAGCGCTTTTGTGCACCTTAGGCTGATCTGTGATGAAAAAAATGAAGATTTCAACCAAAGGTGCTAAAACAGGCTTATCTCACCGTTTACAGCGCTTTTGTGCACCTTAGGCTGATCTGTGATAAAAAAATTAAGATTTCAACCAAAGTTGCTAAAATAGGCTTCTCTCACCGTTTCCAGCGCTTTTCTGCACCTTAGGCTGATCTGTGATTAAAAAAATTAAGATTTCAACCAAAGGTGCTAAAATAGGCTTCTCTCACCGTTTCCAGCGCTTTTGTGCACCTTAGGCTGATCTGTGATGAAAAAATGAAGATTTCAACCAAAGTTGCTAAAATAGGCTTCTCTCACCGTTTCCAGCGCTTTTGTGCACCTTAGCCTGATCTGTGATGAAAAAATGAAGATTTCAACCAAAGTTGCTAAAATAGGCTTCTCTCACCGTTTCCAGCGCTTTTCTGCACCTTCTGCCATTAAGACTGAAAAAACTGTTCAGTTGCAACTTTTTCATTGGGGATTCCAAAACTTAAAATCATTTGTTTAAAGAATTCCTTTAGTGTTGAAACAAAGATTTCAAATTACCCTTTTTCATTATAAACATCCACTGTAAGCATGGTGAGTATCAAGCAATATGACTGCAGACCTTTTGAGAAAATACGTTGATGAGTGACCCTATTTCATTATGGCAGTCAAACAGCACTGATTTTCAGCTTTAGTCCATGAAACCTCCAAACATCAACCAAAGGTGCTAAAATAGGCTTCTCTCACCGTTTCCAGCGCTTTTCTGCACCTTAGGCTGATCTGGGATGAAAAAATAAAGATTTCAACCAAAGTTGCTAAAATAGGCTTCTCTCACCGTTTCCAGCGCTTTTCTGCACCTTAGGCTGATCTGTGATGAAAAAATGAAGATTTCAACCAAAGTTGCTAAAACAGGCTTATCTCACCGTTTCCAGCGCTTTTGTGCACCTTAGGCTGATCTGTGATGAAAAAATGAAGATTTCAACCAAAGTTGCTAAAAAAGGCTTCTCTCACCGTTTCCAGCGCTTTTGTGCACCTTAGGCTGATCTGTGATGAAATAATGAAGATTTCAACCAAAGTTGCTAAAATAGGCTTCTCTCACCGTTTCCAGCGCTTTTCTGCACCTTAGGCTGATCTGGGATGAAAAAATGAAGATTTCAACCAAAGTTGCTAAAATAGGCTTCTCTCACCGTTTCCAGCGCTTTTGTGCACCTTAGGCTGATCTGTGATTAAAAAATGAAGATTTCAACCAAAGGTGCCAAAACAGGCTTATCTCACCGTTTCCAGCGCTTTTCTGCACCTTCTGCCATTTAGACTGAAAAAACTGTTCAGTTGCAACTTTTTCATTGGGGATTCCAAAACTTAAAATAATTTGTTTAAAGAATTCCTTTAGAGTTGAAACCAAGATTTCAAATTACCCTTTTTCATTATCAACATCCACTGTAAGCATGGTGAGTATCAAGCAATATGACTGCAGACCTTTTGAGAAAATACGTTGATGAGTGACCCTATTTCATTATGGCAGTCAAACAGCACTGATTTTCAGCTTTAGTCCATGAAACCTCCAAACATCAACCAAAGGTGCTAAAACCAGCTTATCTCACCATTTCCAGCGCTTTTGTGCACCTTAGGCTGATCTGTGATGAATAAATGAAGATTTCAACCAAAGTTGCTAAAATAGGCTTCTCTCACCGTTTCCAGCGCTTTTGTGCACCTTAGGCTGATCTGTGATGAAAAAGTGAAGATTTCAACCAAAGGTGCTAAAACAGGCTTATCTCACCGTTTCCAGCGCTTTTGTGCACCTTAGGCTGATCTGTGATGAAAAAATGAAGATTTCAACCAAAGTTGCTAAAATAGGCTTCTCTCAACGTTTCCAGAGCTTTTGTGCACCTTAGGCATATCTGTGATGAAAAAATGAAGATTTCAACCAAAGTTGCTAAAATAGGCTTCTCTCACCGTTTCCAGCGCTTTTCTGCACCTTCTGCCATTAAGACTGAAAAAACTTTTCAGTTGCAACTTTTTCATTGGGGATTCCAAAACTTAAAATCATTTGTTTAAAGAATTCCTTTAGTGTTGAAACCAAGATTTCAAATTACCCTTTTTCATTATAAACATCCAATGTAAGCATGGTGAGTATCAAGCAATATGACTGCAGACCTTTTGAGAAAATACGTTGATGAGTGACCCTATTTCATTATGGCAGTCAAACAGCACTGATTTTCAGCTTTAGTCCATGAAACCTCCAAACATCAACCAAAGGTGCTAAAACAGGCTTATCTCACCGTTTCCAGCGCTTTTGTGCACCTTAGGCTGATCTGTGATTAAAGAATGAAGATTTCAACCAAAGTTGCTAAAATAGGCTTCTCTCACCGTTTCCAGCGCTTTTCTGCACCTTAGGCTGATCTGGGATGAAAAAATGAAGATTTCAACCAAAGTTGCTAAAATAGGCTTCTCTCACCGTTTCCAGCGCTTTTCTGCACCTTGTGCCATTTAGACTGAAAATTTGTTCAGTTGCAACTTTTTCATTGGGGATTCCAAAACTTAAAATCATTTGTTTAAAGAATTCCTTTAGAGTTGAAACCAAGATTTCAAATTACCCTTTTTCATTATAAACATCCACTGTAATTATGGTGAGTATCAAGCAATATGACTGCAGACCTTTTGAGAAAATACGTTGATGAGTGACCCTATTTCATTATGGCAGTCAAACAGCACTGATTTTCAGCTTTAGTCCATGAAACATCCAAACATCAACCAAAGGTGCTAAAACAGGCTTATCTCACCGTTTCCAGCGCTTTTGTGCACCTTAGGCTGATCTGTGATGAAAAAATGAAGATTTCAACCAAAGTTGCTAAAATAGCATTCTCTCACCGTTTCCAGCGCTTTTGTGCACCTTAGGCTGATCTGTGATGAAAAAATGAAGATTTCAACCAAAGGTGCTAAAACAGGCTTATCTCACCGTTTCCAGCGCTTTTGTGCACCTTAGGCTGATCTGTGATGAAAAAATGAAGATTTCAACCAAAGTTGCTAAAATAGGCTTCTCTCACCGTTTCCAGCGCTTTTCTGCACCTTCTGCCATTGAGACTGAAAAAACTGTTCAGTTGCAACTTTTACATTGGGGATTCCAAAACTTAAAATCATTTGTTTAAAGAATTCCTTTAGTGTTGAAACCAAGATTTCAAATTACCCTTTTTCATTATAAACATCCAATGTAAGCATGGTGAGTATCAAACAATATGACTGCAGACCTTTTGAGAAAATACGTTGATGAGTGACCCTATTTCATTATGGCAGTCAAACAGCACTGATTTTCAGCTTTAGTCCATGAAACCTCCAAACATCAACCAAAGGTGCTAAAACAGGCTTATCTCACCGTTTCCAGCGCTTTTGTGCACCTTAGGCTGATCTGTGTTTAAAAAATGAAGATTTCAACCAAAGTTGCTAAAATAGGCTTCTCTCACCGTTTCCAGCGCTTTTCTGCACCTTAGGCTGATCTGGGATGAAAAAATGAAGATTTCAACCAAAGTTGCTAAAATAGGCTTCTCTCACCGTTTCCAGCGCTTTTCTGCACCTTAGGCTGATCTGGGATGAAAAAATGAAGATTTCAACCAAAGTTGCTAAAATAGGCTTCTCTCACCGTTTCCAGCGCTTTTCTGCACCTTGTGCCATTTAGACTGAAAAAACTTTTCAGTTGCAACTTTTTCATTGGGGATTCCAAAACTTAAAATCATTTGTTTAAAGAATTCCTTTAGAGTTGAAACCAAGATTTCAAATTACCCTTTTTCATTATAAACATCCACTGTAAGCATGGTGAGTATCAAGCAATATGACTGCAGACCTTTTGAGAAAATACGTTGATGAGTGACCCTATTTCATTATGGCAGTCAAACAGCACTGATTTTCAGCTTTAGTCCTTGAAACATCCAAACATCAACCAAAGGTGCTAAAACAGGCTTATCTCACCGTTTCCAGCGCTTTTGTGCACCTTAGGCTGATCTGTGATGAAAAAATGAAGATTTCAACCAAAGGTGCTAAAACAGGCTTATCTCACCGTTTCCAGCGCTTTTGTGCACCTTAGGCTGATCTGTGATGAAAAAATGAAGATTTCAACCAAAGGTGCTAAAACAGGCTTATCTCACCGTTTCCAGCGCTTTTCTGCACCTTAGGCTGATCTTTGATGCAAAAATGAAGATTTCAACCAAAGTTGCTAAAATAGGGTTCTCTCACCGTTTCCAGCGCTTTTGTGCACCTTAGGCTGATCTGTGATGAAAAAATGAAGATTTCAACCAAAGTTGCTAAAATAGGCTTCTCTCACCGTTTCCAGCGCTTTTCTGCACCTTCTGCCATTTAGACTGAAAAAACTGTTCAGTTGCAACTTTTTCATTGGGGATTCCAAAACTTAAAATCATTTGTTTAAAGAATTCCTTTAGAGTTGAAACCAAGATTTAAAATTACCCTTTTTCATTATAAACATCCACTGTAAGCATGGTGAGTATCAAGCAATATGACTGCAGACCTTTTGAGAAAATACGTTGATGAGTGACCCTATTTCATTATGGCAGTCAAACAGCACTGATTTTCAGCTTTAGTCCATGAAACCTCCAAACATCAACCAAAGGTGCTAAAACAGGCTTATCTCACCGTTTCCAGCGCTTTTGTGCACCTAAGGCTGATCTGTGATGAAAAAATGAAGATTTCAACCAAAGGTGCTAAAACAGGCTTATCTCACCGTTTCCAGCGCTTTTGTGCACCTTAGGCTGATCTGTGATGAAAAAATGAAGATTTCAACCAAAGTTGCTAAAATAGGCTTCTCTCACCGTTTCAAGCGCTTTTCTGCACCTTAGGCTGATCTTGGATGAAAAAATGAAGATTTCAACCAAAGTTGCTAAAATAGGCTTCTCATACCGTTTCCAGCGCTTTTCTGCACCTTAGGCTGATCTGGGATGAAAAAATGAAGATTTCAACCAAAGTTGCTAAAATAGGCTTCTCTCACAGTTTCCAGCGCTTTTCTGCACCTTGTGCCATTTAGACTGAAAAAACTGTTCAGTTGCAACTTTTTCATTGGGGATTCCAAAACTTAAAATCATTTGTTTAAAGAATTCCTTTAGAGTTGAAACCAAGATTTCAAATTACCCTTTTTCATTATAAACATCCACTGTAAGCATGGTGAGTATCAAGCAATATGACTGCAGACCTTTTGAGAAAATAAGTTGACGAGTGACCCTATTTCATTATGGCAGTCAAACAGCACTGACTTTCAGCTTTAGTCCATGAAACCTCCAAACATCAACCAAAGGTGCTAAAACAGGCTTATCTCACCTTTTCCAGCGCTTTTGTGCACCTTAGGCTGATCTGTGATGAAAAAAATGAAGATTTCAACCAAAGTTTCTAAAATAGGCTTCTCTCACCGTTTCCAGCGCTTTTCTGCACTTTAGGCTGATCTGGGATGAAAAAATGAAGATTTCAACCAAAGTTGCTAAAATAGGCTTCTCTCACCGTTTCCAGCGCTTTTCTGCACCTTAGGCTGATCTGGGATGAAAAAATGAAGATTTCAACCAAAGTTGCTAAAATAGGCTTCTCTCACCGTTTCCAGCGCTTTTCTGCACCTTAGGCTGATCTGGGATGAAAAAATGAAGATTTCAACCAAAGTTGCTAAAATAGGCTTATCTCACCGTTTCCAGCGCTTTTCTGCACCTTGTGCTTTTTAGACTGAAAACACCGTTCAGTTGCAACTTTTTCATTGGGGATTCCAAAACTTAAAATCATTTGTTTAAAGAATTCCTTTAGAGTTGAAACCAAGATTTCAAATTACCCTTTTTCATTATAAACTTCCACTGAAAGCATGGTGGGTATCAAGCAATATGAATGCAGACCTTTTGGGAAAATACGTTGATGAGTGACCCTATTTCATTATGGCAGTCAAACAGCACTGATTTTCAGCTTTAGTCCATGAAACCTCCAAACATCAACCAAAGGTGCTAAAACAGGCTTATCTCACCGTTTCCAGCGCTTTTGTGCACCTTAGGCTGATCTGTGATGAAAAAATGAAGATTTCAACCAAAGTTGCTAAAATAGGCTTCTCTCACCGTTTCCAGGGCTTTTCTGCACCTTAGGCTGATCTTGGATGAAAAAATGAAGATTTCAACCAAAGTTGCTAAAACAGGCTTCTCTCACAGTTTCCAGCGCTTTTCTGCACCTTGTGCCATTTAGACTGAAAACACCGTTCAGTTGCAACTTTTTCATTGGGGATTCCAAAACTTAAAATCATTTGTTTAAAGAATTCCTTTAGAGTTGAAACCAAGATTTCAAATTACCCTTTTTCATTATAAACATCCACTGTAAGCAAGTTAAATATCAAGTAATTTGACTGCAGACCTTTTGAGAAAATACGTTGATGAGTGACCCTATTTTATTATGGCAGTCAAAAAACACTGATTTTCAGCTTTAGTCCATGAAACCTCCAAACGTTAACCAAAGTTGCTAAAACAGGCTTATCTCACCGTTTCCAGCGCTTTTGTGCACCTTGGGCTTATCTGTGATGAAAAAATTAAGATTTCAACCAAAGTTGCTAAAACAGGCTTATCTCACCGTTTCCAGCGCTTTTCTGCACCTTGTGCCATTTTGACTGACAAAATTGTTCAGTTGCAACTTTTTCATTGGGGATTCCAAAACTTAAAATCATTTGTTTAAAGAATTCCTTTAGAGTTGAAACCAAGATTTCAAATTACCCTTTTTCGTTATAAACATCCACTGTAAGCATGGTAAGTATCAAGTTATGTGACTGCAGACCTTTTGAGAAAATACGTTGATGAGTGACCCTATTTTATTATGGCAGTCAAACAGCACTAATTTTCAGCTTTAGTCCATGAAACCTCCAAACATTAAGCAAAGTTGCAAAAAAAGGCTTATCTCACCGTTTCCAGCGCTTTTTGTGCATCTTAGGCTTATATGTGATGAAAAAATGAAGATTTCAACCAAAGTTGCTAAAATAGGCTTCTCTCACCGTTTCCAGCGCTTTTCTGCACCTTAGGCTGATCTGGGATGAAAAAATGAAGATTTCAACCAAAGTTGCTAAAATAGGCTTCTCTCACCGTTTCCAGCGCTTTTCTGCACCTTGTGCCATTTAGACTGAAAATTTGTTCAGTTGCAACTTTTTCATTGGGGATTCCAAAACTTAAAATCATTTGTTTAAAGAATTCCTTTAGAGTTGAAACCAAGATTTCAAATTACCCTTTTTCATTATAAACATCCACTGTAATTATGGTGAGTATCAAGCAATATGACTGCAGACCTTTTGAGAAAATACGTTGATGAGTGACCCTATTTCATTATGGCAGTCAAACAGCACTGATTTTCAGCTTTAGTCCATGAAACATCCAAACATCAACCAAAGGTGCTAAAACAGGCTTATCTCACCGTTTCCAGCGCTTTTGTGCACCTTAGGCTGATCTGTGATGAAAAAATGAAGATTTCAACCAAAGTTGCTAAAATAGGCTTCTCTCACCGTTTCCAGCGCTTTTGTGCACCTTAGGCTGATCTGTGATGAAAAAATGAAGATTTCAACCAAAGGTGCTAAAACAGGCTTATCTCACCGTTTCCAGCGCTTTTGTGCACCTTAGGCTGATCTGTGATGAAAAAATGAAGATTTCAACCAAAGTTGCTAAAATAGGCTTCTCTCAACGTTTCCAGAGCTTTTGTGCACCTTAGGCTGATCTGTGATGAAAAAATGAAGATTTCAACCAAAGTTGCTAAAATAGGCTTCTCTCACCGTTTCCAGCGCTTTTCTGCACCTTCTGCCATTGAGACTGAAAAAACTGTTCAGTTGCAACTTTTACATTGGGGATTCCAAAACTTAAAATCATTTGTTTAAAGAATTCCTTTAGTGTTGAAACCAAGATTTCAAATTACCCTTTTTCATTATAAACATCCAATGTAAGCATGGTGAGTATCAAGCAATATGACTGCAGACCTTTTGAGAAAATACGTTGATGAGTGACCCTATTTCATTATGGCAGTCAAACAGCACTGATTTTCAGCTTTAGTCCATGAAACCTCCAAACATCAACCAAAGGTGCTAAAACAGGCTTATCTCACCGTTTCCAGCGCTTTTGTGCACCTTAGGCTGATCTGTGTTTAAAAAATGAAGATTTCAACCAAAGTTGCTAAAATAGGCTTCTCTCACCGTTTCCAGCGCTTTTCTGCACCTTAGGCTGATCTGGGATGAAAAAATGAAGATTTCAACCAAAGTTGCTAAAATAGGCTTCTCTCACCGTTTCCAGCGCTTTTCTGCACCTTAGGCTGATCTGGGATGAAAAAATGAAGATTTCAACCAAAGTTGCTAAAATAGGCTTCTCTCACCGTTTCCAGCGCTTTTCTGCACCTTGTGCCATTTAGACTGAAAAAACTTTTCAGTTGCAACTTTTTCACTGGGGATTCCAAAACTTAAAATCATTTGTTTAAAGAATTCCTTTAGAGTTGAAACCAAGATTTCAAATTACCCTTTTTCATTATAAACATCCACTGTAAGCATGGTGAGTATCAAGCAATATGACTGCAGACCTTTTGAGAAAATACGTTGATGAGTGACCCTATTTCATTATGGCAGTCAAACAGCACTGATTTTCAGCTTTAGTCCATGAAACCTCCAAACATCAACCAAAGGTGCTAAAACAGGCTTATCTCACCGTTTCCAGCGCTTTTGTGCACCTAAGGCTGATCTGTGATGAAAAAATGAAGATTTCAACCAAAGGTGCTAAAACAGGCTTATCTCACCGTTTCCAGCGCTTTTGTGCACCTTAGGCTGATCTGTGATGAAAAAATGAAGATTTCAACCAAAGTTGCTAAAATAGGCTTCTCTCACCGTTTCAAGCGCTTTTCTGCACCTTAGGCTGATCTTGGATGAAAAAATGAAGATTTCAACCAAAGTTGCTAAAATAGGCTTCTCATACCGTTTCCAGCGCTTTTCTGCACCTTAGGCTGATCTGGGATGAAAAAATGAAGATTTCAACCAAAGTTGCTAAAATAGGCTTCTCTCACAGTTTCCAGCGCTTTTCTGCACCTTGTGCCATTTAGACTGAAAAAACTGTTCAGTTGCAACTTTTTCATTGGGGATTCCAAAACTTAAAATCATTTGTTTAAAGAATTCCTTTAGAGTTGAAACCAAGATTTCAAATTACCCTTTTTCTTTATAAACATCCACTGTAAGCATGGTGAGTATCAAGCAATATGACTGCAGACCTTTTGAGAAAATACGTTGATGAGTGACCCTATTTCATTATGGCAGTCAAACAGCACTGATTTTCAGCTTTAGTCCATGAAACCTCCAAACATCAACCAAAAGTGCTAAAACAGGCTTATCTCACCGTTTCCAGCGCTTTTGTGCACCTTAGGCTGATCTGTGATGAAAAAATGAAGATTTCGACCAAAGGTGCTAAAACAGGCTTATCTCACCGTTTCCAGCGCTTTTGTGCACCTTAGGCTGATCTGTGATGAAAAAATGAAGATTTCAACCAAAGTTGCTAAAATAGGCTTCTCTCACCGTTTGCAGCGCTTTTCTGCACCTTGTGCCATTTAGACTGAAAAAACTGTTCAGTTGCAACTTTTTCATTGGGGATTCCAAAACTTAAAATCATTTGTTTAAAGAATTCCTTTAGAGTTGAAACCAAGATTTCAAATTACCCTTTTTCATTATAAACATCCACTGTAAGCATGGTGAGTATCAAGCAATATGACTGCAGACCTTTTGAGAAAATAAGTTGACGAGTGACCCTATTTCATTATGGCAGTCAAACAGCACTGACTTTCAGCTTTAGTCCATGAAACCTCCAAACATCAACCAAAGGTGCTAAAACAGGCTTATCTCACCTTTTCCAGCGCTTTTGTGCACCTTAGGCTGATCTGTGATGAAAAAAATGAAGATTTCAACCAAAGTTTCTAAAATAGGCTTCTCTCACCGTTTCCAGCGCTTTTCTGCACTTTAGGCTGATCTGGGATGAAAAAATGAAGATTTCAACCAAAGTTGCTAAAATAGGCTTCTCTCACCGTTTCCAGCGCTTTTCTGCACCTTAGGCTGATCTGGGATGAAAAAATGAAGATTTCAACCAAAGTTGCTAAAATAGGCTTCTCTCACCGTTTCCAGCGCTTTTCTGCACCTTAGGCTGATCTGGGATGAAAAAATGAAGATTTCAACCAAAGTTGCTAAAATAGGCTTCTCTCACCGTTTCCAGCGCTTTTCTGCACCTTGTGCCATTTAGACTGAAAAAACTGTTCAGTTGCAACTTTTTCATTGGGGATTCCGAAACTTAAAATCATTTGTTTAAAGAATTCCTTTAGAGTTGAAACCAAGATTTCAAATTACCCTTTTTCATTATAAACTTCCACTGAAAGCATGGTGGGTATCAAGCAATATGAATGCAGACCTTTTGGGAAAATACGTTGATGAGTGACCCTATTTCATTATGGCAGTCAAACAGCACTGATTTTCAGCTTTAGTCCATGAAACCTCCAAACATCAACCAAAGGTGCTAAAACAGGCTTATCTCACCGTTTCCAGCGCTTTTGTGCACCTTAGGCTGATCTGTGATGAAAAAATGAAGATTTCAACCAAAGTTGCTAAAATAGGCTTCTCTCACCGTTTCCAGCGCTTTTCTGCACCTTAGGCTGATCTTGGATGAAAAAATGAAGATTTCAACCAAAGTTGCTAAAACAGGCTTCTCTCACAGTTTCCAGCGCTTTTCTGCACCTTGTGCCATTTAGACTGAAAACACCGTTCAGTTGCAACTTTTTCATTGGGGATTCCAAAACTTAAAATCATTTGTTTAAAGAATTCCTTTAGAGTTGAAACCAAGATTTCAAATTACCCTTTTTCATTATAAACATCCACTGTAAGCAAGTTAAATATCAAGTAATTTGACTGCAGACCTTTTGAGAAAATACGTTGATGAGTGACCCTATTTTATTATGGCAGTCAAAAAACACTGATTTTCAGCTTTAGTCCATGAAACCTCCAAACGTTAACCAAAGTTGCTAAAACAGGCTTATCTCACCGTTTCCAGCGCTTTTGTGCACCTTGGGCTTATCTGTGATGAAAAAATTAAGATTTCAACCAAAGTTGCTAAAACAGGCTTATCTCACCGTTTCCAGCGCTTTTGTGCACCTTGTGCCATTTTGACTGACAAAATTGTTCAGTTGCAACTTTTTCATTGGGGATTCCAAAACTTAAAATCATTTGTTTAAAGAATTCCTTTAGAGTTGAAACCAAGATTTCAAATTACCCTTTTTCGTTATAAACATCCACTGTAAGCATGGTAAGTATCAAGTTATGTGACTGCAGACCTTTTGAGAAAATACGTTGATGAGTGACCCTATTTTATTATGGCAGTCAAACAGCACTAATTTTCAGCTTTAGTCCATGAAACCTCCAAACATTAAGCAAAGTTGCAAAAAAAGGCTTATCTCACCGTTTCCAGCGCTTTTTGTGCATCTTAGGCTTATATGTGATGAAAAAATGAAGATTTCAACCAAAGTTGCTAAAAAAGGCTTATCTAACCGTTTCCAGCGCTTTTGTGCACCTTAGGCTTATATGTGATGAAAAAATGAAGATTTCAACCAAAGTTGCTAAAATAGGCTTATCTCACCGTTTCCAGCGCTTTTCTGCACCTTGTGCTTTTTAGACTGAAAACACCGTTCAGTTGCAACTTTTTCATTGGGGATTCCAAAACTTAAAATCATTTGTTTAAAGAATTCCTTTAGAGTTGAAACCAAGATTTCAAATAACCCTTTTTCATTATAATCATCCACTGTAAGCATGGTAAGTATCAAGCAATAAGACTGCAGACCTTTTGAGAAAATACGTTGATGAGTGACCCTATTTTATTATGGCAGTCAAACAGCACTGATTTTCAGCTTTAGTCCATGAAACCTCCAAACATAAACCAAAGTTGCAAAAATAGGCTTATATCACCGTTTACAGCGCTTTTGTGCACCTTAGGCTGATCTGTGATGAAAAAAAGAAGATTTCAACCAAAGTTGCTAAAATAGGCTTCTCTCACAGTTTCCAGCGCTTCTGTGCACCTTAGGCTGATCTGTGATGAAAAAATGAAGATTTCAACCAAAGTTGCTAAAATAGGCTTCTATCACCGTTTCCAGCGCTTTTCTGCACCTTAGGCTGATCTGGGGTGAAAAAATGAAGATTTCAACCAAATTTCCTAAAACAGGCTTATCTCACCGTTTCCAGCGCTTTTGTGCACCTTGGGCTTATCTGTGATGAAAAAATGAAGATTTCAACCAAAGTTTCTAAAAAAGGTTTATCTCACCGTTTCCAGCGCTTTTGTGCACCTTGTGCCATTTAGACTGAAAAAACCGTTCAGTTGCAACTTTATCATTGGGGATTCCAAAACTTAAAATCATTTGTTTAAAGAATTCCTTTAGAGTTGAAACCAAGATTTAAAATTACCCTTTTTCATTATAAACATCCACTGTAAGCATGGTAAGTATCAAGTAATATGACTGCAGACCTTTTAAGAAAATACGTTGATGAGTGACCCTATTTAATTATGGCAGTCAAACAGCACTGATTTTTAGTTTTAGTCCATGAAACCTCCAAACATTAACCAAAGTTGCAATAATAGGCTTATCTCACCGTTTCCAGCGTTTTTTGTGCACCTTAGGCTTGTCTGTGATGAAAAAATGAAGATTTCAACCAAAGTTGCTAAAACAGGCTTATCTCACCGTTTCCAGCGCTTATGTGCACCTTAGGCTTATCTGTGATGAAAAAATGAAGATTTCAACCAAAGTTGCTAAAACAGGCTTATCTCACCGTTTCCAGCGCTTTTCTGCACCTTGTGCCATTTAGACTGAAAACACAGTTCAGTTGCAACTTTTTCATTGGGGATTCCAAAACTTAAAATCATTTGTTTAAAGTATTCCTTTAGAGTTGAAACCAAGATTTCAAATTACCCTTTTGCATTATAAACATCCACTGTAAGCAAGTTAAGTATCAAGTAATTTGACTGCAGACCTTTTGAGAAAATACGTTGATGAGTGACCCTATTTTATTATGGCAGTCAAAAAACACTGATTTTCAGCTTTAGTCCATGAAACCTCCAAACGTTAACCAAAGTTGCTAAAACAGGCTTATCTCACCGTTTCCAGCGCTTTTGTGCACCTTAGGCTGATCTGTGATGAAAACATGAAGATTTCAACCAAAGTTGCTAAAATAGGCTTCTCTCACCGTTTCCAGCGCTTTTCTGCACCTTAGGCTGATCTGTGATGAAAAAATGAAGATTTCAACCAAAGTTGCTAAAATAGGCTTCTCTCACCGTTTCCAGCGCTTTTCTGCACCTTGTGCCATTTAGACTGAAAAAACTGTTCAGTTGCAACTTTTTCATTGGGGATTCCAAAACTTAAAATCATTTGTTTAAAGAATTCCTTTAGAGTTGAAACCAAGATTTCAAATTACCCTTATTCATTATAAACATCCACTGTAAGCATGTTGAGTATCAAGCAATATGACTGCAGACCTTTTGAGAAAATAAGTTGATGAGTGATCTATTTCATTATGGCAGTCAAACAGCACTGATTTTCAGCTTTAGTCCATGAAACCTCCAAACATCAACCAAAGGTGCTAAAACAGGCTTATCTCACCGTTTCCAGCGCTTTTGTGCACCTTAGGCTGATCTGTGATGAAAAAATGAAGATTTCAACCAAAGTTGCTAAAATAGGCTTCTCTCACCGTTTCCAGCGCTTTTGTACACCTTAGGCTGATCTGTGATGAAAAAATGAAGATTTCAACCACAGTTGCTAAAATAGGCTTCTCTCACCGTTTCCAGCGCTTTTCTGCACCTTAGGCTGATCTGGGATGAAAAAATGAAGATTTCAACCAAAGGTGCTAAAATAGGCTTCTCTCACCGTTTCCAGCGCTTTTGTGCACCTTAGGCTGATTTGTGATGAAAAAATGAAGATTTCAACCAAAGGTGCTAAAACAGGCTTATCTCACCTTTTCCAGCGCTTTTGTGCACCTTAGGCTGATTTGTGATGAAAAAATGAAGATTTCAACCAAAGGTGCTAAAACAGGCTTATCTCACCGTTTCCAGCGCTTTTCTGCACCTAAGGCTGATCTGGGATGAAAAAATGAAGATTTCAACCAAAGGTGCTAAAACAGGCTTATCTCACCGTTTCAAGCGCTTTTGTGCACCTTAGGCTGATCTGTGATGAAAAAATGAAGATTTCAACCAAAGGTGCTAAAACAGGCTTATCTCACCGTTTCCAGCGCTTTTGTGCACCTTAGGCTGATCTGTGATGAAAAAATGAAGATTTCAACCAAAGTTGCTAAAATAGGCTTCTCTCACCGTTTCCAGCGCTTTTCTGCACCTTCTGCCATTTAGACTGAAAAAAATGTTCAGTTGCAACTTTTTCATTGGGGATTCCAAAACTTAAAATCATTTGTTTAAAGAATTCCTTTAGAGTTGAAACCAAGATTTCAAATTACCCTTTTTCATTATAAACATCCACTGTAAGCATGGTGAGTATCAAGCAAAATGACTGCAGACCTTTTGAGAAAATACGTTGATGAGTGACCCTATTTCATTATGGCAGTCAAACAGCACTGATTTTCAGCTTTAGTCCATGAAACCTCCAAACATCAACCAAAGGTGCTAAAACAGACTTATCTCACCGTTTCCAGCGCTTTTGTGCACCTTAGGCTGATCTGTGATTAAAAAATGAAGATTTCAACCAAAGTTGCTAAAATAGGCTTCTCAATCAATCAATCAATCAATCAAATTTTATTTGTATAGCACATATTCACAAATTACAATTCATCTCACAGGGCTTTAACAGGGTGTGACATCCTCTGTCCTTAACCCTCAGCAAGAGTAAGGAAAAACTACAAAAAACCCTTTTAACAGGGTAAATATATGTAGAAACCTCAGAGAGAGCCACATGTGAGGGATCCCTCTCCCAGGACGGACAGAAGTGCAATAGATGCCACGTGCAGGAGAACATCATCAATAATCAAAGTCTCTAGCAGCATTGATGAAGCACAGTCCATGCTCAGCAACCATCTAGACCACGATCCACCATCCAGACCAGACGCCACTTCAGTCCTCAGTCACCGTCCACCGCCGCCCACCAGGAGGACCCATCACAAGCCACCACTGCGGTCCTGGTCCACCGCCCGTGCCCAATGCCAACGCGACACAGGGTCCGCCACCAGCACCACGATCAGCCCACATGACTCAGAATCCGCCCCACTGGATCCAACACCGCGACCCCCGGTGCGCGATCCACAAACCGTAATCCATGGTGCGGCCACAGAGGCCCTGGATCTGCGGGTGATAAAGCAAAGGGATTCCGGGGAAGGGGGATAGGGATGGAGAAGAGGAAGGAGAAGCTGGAAAGAGATGCTCCGTGTGTCATGTGTCATAAAATAGAACAAGTAACGTTCTGGCGCACTAATTAGCTCTAACTATAAGCTTTATCAGAAAGGAAGGTTTTGAGCCTACTTTTAAACAAACAGATGGTGTCTGCCTCCCGAACTGAAAGTGGTAGATTATTCCACAGCCGAGGGGCTTGATGGCTAAAAGCTCTGGCTCCTACTCTACTTTTAGAGAATTTAGGGACGACAAGTAGGCTTGAATTCTGGGAGCGGAGTGCTCTAGTGGGTTTATAAGGTATTAACAGCTCTTTAAGGTATAAAGGCGCTATATTATTAAGGGCCTTGAAGGTGAGGAGGAGAATTTTAAATTCTATTCTAGATTTAACTGGAAGCCAGTGTAGCGATGCTAATATTGGAGAAATGTGCTCTCTTCTCTTTGTTCTCGTCAGGACACGTGCTGCAGCATTTTGGACAAGCTGTAGAGTCTTTAACGACTTCCTGCTGGAGCCTGATAATAATGAATTACAATAGTCGAGTCTCGATGTAACAAAGGCGTGGACTAGTTTTTCTGCATCTTTTTGTGAAAGGACATGTCTAATTTTTGAAATATTACGCAAGTGGAAAAAAGTGGTCCTAGAAATTTGTTTTAAGTGACTATTAAAGGATAAATCAGGATCGAAGATCACTCCCAAGTTCCTGACTGTTTCATTGGAAGCAAGGGCAATGTCGTCTAGCGCAGCTATATCATTAGATAATGCATCTCTAAGGTGTTTGGGGCCAAGTATTATAACCTCTGTTTTGTCTGAGTTTAATAAGAGAAAATTGCGGGTCATCCAGGTTTTTATGTCCTTGAGACATGTTCGAAGTTTAGTTAATTGATTACTTTGTTCAGGTTTTATTGACAAATATAACTGGGTGTCATCCGCATAGCAGTGGAATTTTATCGAGTGTGTCCTGATAATGTTTCCTAGTGGAAGCATATATAATGAGAATAAAATTGGGCCGAGCACAGAGCCCTGTGGAACACCATGATTAACTTTGGTGCGCATAGATGACTCATCATTAATTTGCACAAATTGGGAGCGATCAGAAAAATACGATTTAAACCAGTTAAGGGCGGTTCCATTAATGTTAATTAACTGTTTTAGTCTTTGTAATAAAATTTGATGGTCAATTGTGTCGAATGCTGCACTGAGATCTAACAGAACGAGGACAGACACAAGTCCCTGATCTGAGGCTATTAAAAGGTAATTAGTGACTTTTGCCAAGGCTGTCTCTGTACTGTGATTGGCTCTAAACCCCGATTGAAAGTCTTCATATATATTATTTTCCTGGAGAAACTCACACAGCTGATTGGCTACCACTTTTTCTAAGATTTTAGAAATGAAGGAGAGGTTAGATATTGGTCTGTAATTGGCTAAAACCTCTGGGTCTAGGGTGGGTTTTTTGAGTAGGGGTTTGATGACAGCTATTTTAAAAGACTGTGGTACATAACCTGATGATAATGACAGATTGATAATGTTAAGTAACGAACTATCAATTAGGGGCAGAATGTCTTTAAGTAATTTGGTAGGAATGGGATCTAAGATACAGGTTGTTGGTTTAGAACCTGAGATTAATTTGGTAAACTGATCACGGGTGATCAGAGAGAAGCTGTCTAAGTAATGGGTAGGATTCTCAGCCGTTTCTGAGATCTCTGTTGTTGGGAGGGTATTAGTGCCAATTGAGGGCAGGAGATGGTTGATTTTATTTCTAATAGTTTGAATTTTATCATTAAAAAAGGTCATAAAGATATTGCTATTTAGGGATGGAGGAATACTGGGTTCGGTGGAGGTGTGACTCTCTGTCAGCCTGGCTACAGTGCAGAAGAGAAACCTGGGATTATTTTATTCTCTTCTATTAGTTTTGAATAGTAGGCTGCTCTTACTTTGTGGAGAGCCTTTTTATATTCTTTAACACTATTCTTCCAGTCTATGAGGTTTTCAACATTGTTGCTGGAGCGCCACTTCCTTTCTAGTTTTCTTGATAACTGTTTTAACTCATTTGTCTGGGAATTATACCACGGAGCTACTTTACTATGTTTGACATTTTTCTTTTTTAGAGGCGCTATTGAGTCTAATGTTAATCGTAATGAGTCTGCAGAGCTATCGACGAGGTGGTAGATCTCAATGGAGCTCAGGGTTTTAAAGAATTTGTTGTTTATATCTACTGCTAATACGGGTTTAAATGTAATTGGGATTATTTCCTTAAATTTAGCTACAGCACTATCAGGTAGACATCTAGAAAATGAATTTTTTATTAGTGGCATATATTCAGTTATTGAAAAATCAAAGGTTATTAAATTATGGTCTGATAGAACTGGATTGCGCGGAAGTACTGTTAAATTTTCAATTGCGACACCGTACGATAATACAAGGTCAAGTGTGTGGTTACCACAATGAGTAGGTTTGTGCACACACTGACTGAAACCAATAGAGTCTAGTATTGAAATAAATGCTACGCTAAGGCAATCTTTATTATTATCAACATGAATATTAAAGTCACCAACAATAATAATTTTATCAGTCTTTAGGACTAAGTTTGATAAAAACTCAGGGAATTCCTTTAAAAATTCAGTATAAGCCCTGGGAGCACGGTAAACTACGGCAAATATGATTGGCTGTTGGTGGTTCCTGGATTGGCGTGGAAGACTAAGAACCAGACATTCAAATGACTTGTAGCTGAGTTTAGGTTCAGGATTGATTGATAGACTGGAGTTAAAAATAGCAGCAACTCCACCTCCTCGCCCAATTTCTCTAGGAACCTGTGAATTGATATGACTGGGGGGAGTAGATTCATTTAGACTGACATAATCATCAGGATGCAGCCACGTCTCAGTGAGGGACAATAAATCTATGTTGTAATCAGAGACTATTTCATTAACTAAAAGAGCCTTTTTTTCCAGTGATCTAATGTTTAAAAGACCACATTTAAAAGTCTGGGTTTCCTGTATTGTTTCAGAGGTTGTTTTAATTTGTATTAAATTTTTGTGTGGAGTTCTCGCTCTATTATTGTTTAATTTCAATAATTTAATCGGACGGTGAACAGACACAATCTCTATGGGGTTTTGTGACTGATCCAGAGGGAGCGCAGAGAAGTGTTTAGCACTGCAGCTCTGCTTCCTGGTCCCAACTATGGGTTGTCATGTTATAGACTTAGTAATATTCCTAGATAAGAGAGCCGCTCCATCCCAAGTGGGATGAACGCCGTCTCTCCTAACAAGACCAGGTTTTCTCAAAAAAGTTAGCCAATTATCTATAAAGCCCACGCCGTTTACAGGACACCACCTCGACAGCCAGCGGTTAAAAGACAACATGCGGCTAAACATGTCATCACCTGTTGTATTAGGGAGCGGGCCAGAGAAAACTACTGTGTCCGACATCGTTTTAGCAAAAGCACACACCGACTCAACATTCAATTTAGTGACCTCCGACATACGAAGCCGGGAGTCGTTGCTGCCGACGTGAATTACGATTTTATTGTATTTACCTTTTTTAGATTTAGCCATTAACTTAAGTTTAGATTCGATGTCGCCGGCTCTGGCCCCTGGGATACAATTAACTATGGTCGCTGGTGTCGCTAACCTGACGTTTCTCAGAACCGAGTCGCCAATAATCAGAGTTTGTTTATCAGCGGGTGCCTCGCTGAGTGGAGAGAATCTATTTGAAACGTGAGCTGGTGGCTCTTTAATCGTGGGCTTTCTAAGTCTATTACTATGCCCCTCTGGAACGTCACCCATCTGCCCTGGGCTCCCGGCTGCACGGGACTAGTCTGGGGACTGCTCGTTAAGGCTAAGCTACGTGCTAAGCTAGGTGGCTCCGCGGCTAGCGGGAGCCGGCTAACTACAGCTAACGGAGTTTCTAAGCTGCTGAGCCGAGCTTCTAAGTCGCTAAGCCGAGCCTCCATCGCTATCAACACACTACATTTATTACATGTACCACTACTGTTAAGGGAGGCAGAGGAGTAGGTAAACATTAGACACTCGGAGCAAGAGAGAGCAGTAGAGCAACAGGGAGAGAGAGAAGACACCGCTGCTATATAGCTACGAAGGTGAGCTCAGACAGAACACAGAATCACTAAGCACGATAGAATAAGGGTTGGTATGTGCGAGTGTTTAACTACAGACCGGTGATTTTAGCCGTAGTGCTACAGGGAAACAGTTGTGTTTAGCAGCGGAGCTAATTCGCAGAGCGACCACCACCAGTGGCAAGAAAACAGGAAATGACGCAGCACGCTTACCGTAATTTTTTCTCTCACCGTTTCCAGCGCTTTTGTGCACCTTAGGCTGATCTGTGATGAAAAAATGAAGATTTCAACCAAAGGTGCTAAAACAGGCTTATCTCACCGTTTCCAGCGCTTTTCTGCACCTTAGGCTGACCCTGGATGAAAAAATGAAGATTTCAACCAAAGTTGCTAAAATAGGCTTCTCTCACCGTTTCCAGCGCTTTTGTGCACCTTAGGCTGATCTGTGATGAAAAAATGAAGATTTCAACCAAAGTTGCTAAAATAGGCTTCTCTCACCGTTTCCAGCGCTTTTCTGCACCTTCTGCCATTTAGACTGAAAAAACTGTTCAGTTGCAACTTTTTCATTGGGGATTCCAAAACTTAAAATCATTTGTTTAAAGAATTCATTTAGAGTTGAAACCAAGATTTCAAATTACCCTTTTTCATTATAAACATCCACTGTAAGCATGGTGAGTATCAAGCAATATGACTGCAGACCTTTTGAGAAAATACGTTGATGAGTGACCCTATTTCATTATGGCAGTCAAACAGCACTGATTTTCAGCTTTAGTCCATGAAACCTCCAAACATCAACCAAAGGTGCTAAAACAGGCTTATCTCACCGTTTCCAGCGCTTTTGTGCACCTTAGGCTGCTCTGTGATGAAAAAAATGAAGATTTCAACCAAAGGTGCTAAAAACAGGCTTATCTCACCATTTCCAGCGCTTTTGTGCACCTTAGGCTGATCTGTGATGAAAAAAAGAAGATTTCAACCAAAGTTGCTAAAATAGGCTTCTCTCACCGTTTCCAGCGCTTTTGTGCACCTTAGGCTGATCTGTGATGAAAAAAATGAAGATTTCAACCAAAGGTGCTAAAACAGGCTTATCTCACCGTTTACAGCGCTTTTGTGCACCTTAGGCTGATCTGTGATAAAAAAATTAAGATTTCAACCAAAGTTGCTAAAATAGGCTTCTCTCACCGTTTCCAGCGCTTTTCTGCACCTTAGGCTGATCTGTGATTAAAAAAATTAAGATTTCAACCAAAGGTGCTAAAATAGGCTTCTCTCACCGTTTCCAGCGCTTTTGTGCACCTTAGGCTGATCTGTGATGAAAAAATGAAGATTTCAACCAAAGTTGCTAAAATAGGCTTCTCTCACCGTTTCCAGCGCTTTTGTGCACCTTAGCCTGATCTGTGATGAAAAAATGAAGATTTCAACCAAAGTTGCTAAAATAGGCTTCTCTCACCGTTTCCAGCGCTTTTCTGCACCTTCTGCCATTAAGACTGAAAAAACTGTTCAGTTGCAACTTTTTCATTGGGGATTCCAAAACTTAAAATCATTTGTTTAAAGAATTCCTTTAGTGTTGAAACAAAGATTTCAAATTACCCTTTTTCATTATAAACATCCACTGTAAGCATGGTGAGTATCAAGCAATATGACTGCAGACCTTTTGAGAAAATACGTTGATGAGTGACCCTATTTCATTATGGCAGTCAAACAGCACTGATTTTCAGCTTTAGTCCATGAAACCTCCAAACATCAACCAAAGGTGCTAAAATAGGCTTCTCTCACCGTTTCCAGCGCTTTTCTGCACCTTAGGCTGATCTGGGATGAAAAAATAAAGATTTCAACCAAAGTTGCTAAAATAGGCTTCTCTCACCGTTTCCAGCGCTTTTCTGCACCTTAGGCTGATCTGTGATGAAAAAATGAAGATTTCAACCAAAGTTGCTAAAACAGGCTTATCTCACCGTTTCCAGCGCTTTTGTGCACCTTAGGCTGATCTGTGATGAAAAAATGAAGATTTCAACCAAAGTTGCTAAAAAAGGCTTCTCTCACCGTTTCCAGCGCTTTTGTGCACCTTAGGCTGATCTGTGATGAAATAATGAAGATTTCAACCAAAGTTGCTAAAATAGGCTTCTCTCACCGTTTCCAGCGCTTTTCTGCACCTTAGGCTGATCTGGGATGAAAAAATGAAGATTTCAACCAAAGTTGCTAAAATAGGCTTCTCTCACCGTTTCCAGCGCTTTTGTGCACCTTAGGCTGATCTGTGATTAAAAAATGAAGATTTCAACCAAAGGTGCCAAAACAGGCTTATCTCACCGTTTCCAGCGCTTTTCTGCACCTTCTGCCATTTAGACTGAAAAAACTGTTCAGTTGCAACTTTTTCATTGGGGATTCCAAAACTTAAAATAATTTGTTTAAAGAATTCCTTTAGAGTTGAAACCAAGATTTCAAATTACCCTTTTTCATTATCAACATCCACTGTAAGCATGGTGAGTATCAAGCAATATGACTGCAGACCTTTTGAGAAAATACGTTGATGAGTGACCCTATTTCATTATGGCAGTCAAACAGCACTGATTTTCAGCTTTAGTCCATGAAACCTCCAAACATCAACCAAAGGTGCTAAAACCAGCTTATCTCACCATTTCCAGCGCTTTTGTGCACCTTAGGCTGATCTGTGATGAATAAATGAAGATTTCAACCAAAGTTGCTAAAATAGGCTTCTCTCACCGTTTCCAGCGCTTTTGTGCACCTTAGGCTGATCTGTGATGAAAAAGTGAAGATTTCAACCAAAGGTGCTAAAACAGGCTTATCTCACCGTTTCCAGCGCTTTTGTGCACCTTAGGCTGATCTGTGATGAAAAAATGAAGATTTCAACCAAAGTTGCTAAAATAGGCTTCTCTCAACGTTTCCAGAGCTTTTGTGCACCTTAGGCATATCTGTGATGAAAAAATGAAGATTTCAACCAAAGTTGCTAAAATAGGCTTCTCTCACCGTTTCCAGCGCTTTTCTGCACCTTCTGCCATTAAGACTGAAAAAACTTTTCAGTTGCAACTTTTTCATTGGGGATTCCAAAACTTAAAATCATTTGTTTAAAGAATTCCTTTAGTGTTGAAACCAAGATTTCAAATTACCCTTTTTCATTATAAACATCCAATGTAAGCATGGTGAGTATCAAGCAATATGACTGCAGACCTTTTGAGAAAATACGTTGATGAGTGACCCTATTTCATTATGGCAGTCAAACAGCACTGATTTTCAGCTTTAGTCCATGAAACCTCCAAACATCAACCAAAGGTGCTAAAACAGGCTTATCTCACCGTTTCCAGCGCTTTTGTGCACCTTAGGCTGATCTGTGATTAAAGAATGAAGATTTCAACCAAAGTTGCTAAAATAGGCTTCTCTCACCGTTTCCAGCGCTTTTCTGCACCTTAGGCTGATCTGGGATGAAAAAATGAAGATTTCAACCAAAGTTGCTAAAATAGGCTTCTCTCACCGTTTCCAGCGCTTTTCTGCACCTTGTGCCATTTAGACTGAAAATTTGTTCAGTTGCAACTTTTTCATTGGGGATTCCAAAACTTAAAATCATTTGTTTAAAGAATTCCTTTAGAGTTGAAACCAAGATTTCAAATTACCCTTTTTCATTATAAACATCCACTGTAATTATGGTGAGTATCAAGCAATATGACTGCAGACCTTTTGAGAAAATACGTTGATGAGTGACCCTATTTCATTATGGCAGTCAAACAGCACTGATTTTCAGCTTTAGTCCATGAAACATCCAAACATCAACCAAAGGTGCTAAAACAGGCTTATCTCACCGTTTCCAGCGCTTTTGTGCACCTTAGGCTGATCTGTGATGAAAAAATGAAGATTTCAACCAAAGTTGCTAAAATAGCATTCTCTCACCGTTTCCAGCGCTTTTGTGCACCTTAGGCTGATCTGTGATGAAAAAATGAAGATTTCAACCAAAGGTGCTAAAACAGGCTTATCTCACCGTTTCCAGCGCTTTTGTGCACCTTAGGCTGATCTGTGATGAAAAAATGAAGATTTCAACCAAAGTTGCTAAAATAGGCTTCTCTCACCGTTTCCAGCGCTTTTCTGCACCTTCTGCCATTGAGACTGAAAAAACTGTTCAGTTGCAACTTTTACATTGGGGATTCCAAAACTTAAAATCATTTGTTTAAAGAATTCCTTTAGTGTTGAAACCAAGATTTCAAATTACCCTTTTTCATTATAAACATCCAATGTAAGCATGGTGAGTATCAAACAATATGACTGCAGACCTTTTGAGAAAATACGTTGATGAGTGACCCTATTTCATTATGGCAGTCAAACAGCACTGATTTTCAGCTTTAGTCCATGAAACCTCCAAACATCAACCAAAGGTGCTAAAACAGGCTTATCTCACCGTTTCCAGCGCTTTTGTGCACCTTAGGCTGATCTGTGTTTAAAAAATGAAGATTTCAACCAAAGTTGCTAAAATAGGCTTCTCTCACCGTTTCCAGCGCTTTTCTGCACCTTAGGCTGATCTGGGATGAAAAAATGAAGATTTCAACCAAAGTTGCTAAAATAGGCTTCTCTCACCGTTTCCAGCGCTTTTCTGCACCTTAGGCTGATCTGGGATGAAAAAATGAAGATTTCAACCAAAGTTGCTAAAATAGGCTTCTCTCACCGTTTCCAGCGCTTTTCTGCACCTTGTGCCATTTAGACTGAAAAAACTTTTCAGTTGCAACTTTTTCATTGGGGATTCCAAAACTTAAAATCATTTGTTTAAAGAATTCCTTTAGAGTTGAAACCAAGATTTCAAATTACCCTTTTTCATTATAAACATCCACTGTAAGCATGGTGAGTATCAAGCAATATGACTGCAGACCTTTTGAGAAAATACGTTGATGAGTGACCCTATTTCATTATGGCAGTCAAACAGCACTGATTTTCAGCTTTAGTCCTTGAAACATCCAAACATCAACCAAAGGTGCTAAAACAGGCTTATCTCACCGTTTCCAGCGCTTTTGTGCACCTTAGGCTGATCTGTGATGAAAAAATGAAGATTTCAACCAAAGGTGCTAAAACAGGCTTATCTCACCGTTTCCAGCGCTTTTGTGCACCTTAGGCTGATCTGTGATGAAAAAATGAAGATTTCAACCAAAGGTGCTAAAACAGGCTTATCTCACCGTTTCCAGCGCTTTTCTGCACCTTAGGCTGATCTTTGATGCAAAAATGAAGATTTCAACCAAAGTTGCTAAAATAGGGTTCTCTCACCGTTTCCAGCGCTTTTGTGCACCTTAGGCTGATCTGTGATGAAAAAATGAAGATTTCAACCAAAGTTGCTAAAATAGGCTTCTCTCACCGTTTCCAGCGCTTTTCTGCACCTTCTGCCATTTAGACTGAAAAAACTGTTCAGTTGCAACTTTTTCATTGGGGATTCCAAAACTTAAAATCATTTGTTTAAAGAATTCCTTTAGAGTTGAAACCAAGATTTAAAATTACCCTTTTTCATTATAAACATCCACTGTAAGCATGGTGAGTATCAAGCAATATGACTGCAGACCTTTTGAGAAAATACGTTGATGAGTGACCCTATTTCATTATGGCAGTCAAACAGCACTGATTTTCAGCTTTAGTCCATGAAACCTCCAAACATCAACCAAAGGTGCTAAAACAGGCTTATCTCACCGTTTCCAGCGCTTTTGTGCACCTAAGGCTGATCTGTGATGAAAAAATGAAGATTTCAACCAAAGGTGCTAAAACAGGCTTATCTCACCGTTTCCAGCGCTTTTGTGCACCTTAGGCTGATCTGTGATGAAAAAATGAAGATTTCAACCAAAGTTGCTAAAATAGGCTTCTCTCACCGTTTCAAGCGCTTTTCTGCACCTTAGGCTGATCTTGGATGAAAAAATGAAGATTTCAACCAAAGTTGCTAAAATAGGCTTCTCATACCGTTTCCAGCGCTTTTCTGCACCTTAGGCTGATCTGGGATGAAAAAATGAAGATTTCAACCAAAGTTGCTAAAATAGGCTTCTCTCACAGTTTCCAGCGCTTTTCTGCACCTTGTGCCATTTAGACTGAAAAAACTGTTCAGTTGCAACTTTTTCATTGGGGATTCCAAAACTTAAAATCATTTGTTTAAAGAATTCCTTTAGAGTTGAAACCAAGATTTCAAATTACCCTTTTTCATTATAAACATCCACTGTAAGCATGGTGAGTATCAAGCAATATGACTGCAGACCTTTTGAGAAAATAAGTTGACGAGTGACCCTATTTCATTATGGCAGTCAAACAGCACTGACTTTCAGCTTTAGTCCATGAAACCTCCAAACATCAACCAAAGGTGCTAAAACAGGCTTATCTCACCTTTTCCAGCGCTTTTGTGCACCTTAGGCTGATCTGTGATGAAAAAAATGAAGATTTCAACCAAAGTTTCTAAAATAGGCTTCTCTCACCGTTTCCAGCGCTTTTCTGCACTTTAGGCTGATCTGGGATGAAAAAATGAAGATTTCAACCAAAGTTGCTAAAATAGGCTTCTCTCACCGTTTCCAGCGCTTTTCTGCACCTTAGGCTGATCTGGGATGAAAAAATGAAGATTTCAACCAAAGTTGCTAAAATAGGCTTCTCTCACCGTTTCCAGCGCTTTTCTGCACCTTAGGCTGATCTGGGATGAAAAAATGAAGATTTCAACCAAAGTTGCTAAAATAGGCTTATCTCACCGTTTCCAGCGCTTTTCTGCACCTTGTGCTTTTTAGACTGAAAACACCGTTCAGTTGCAACTTTTTCATTGGGGATTCCAAAACTTAAAATCATTTGTTTAAAGAATTCCTTTAGAGTTGAAACCAAGATTTCAAATTACCCTTTTTCATTATAAACTTCCACTGAAAGCATGGTGGGTATCAAGCAATATGAATGCAGACCTTTTGGGAAAATACGTTGATGAGTGACCCTATTTCATTATGGCAGTCAAACAGCACTGATTTTCAGCTTTAGTCCATGAAACCTCCAAACATCAACCAAAGGTGCTAAAACAGGCTTATCTCACCGTTTCCAGCGCTTTTGTGCACCTTAGGCTGATCTGTGATGAAAAAATGAAGATTTCAACCAAAGTTGCTAAAATAGGCTTCTCTCACCGTTTCCAGGGCTTTTCTGCACCTTAGGCTGATCTTGGATGAAAAAATGAAGATTTCAACCAAAGTTGCTAAAACAGGCTTCTCTCACAGTTTCCAGCGCTTTTCTGCACCTTGTGCCATTTAGACTGAAAACACCGTTCAGTTGCAACTTTTTCATTGGGGATTCCAAAACTTAAAATCATTTGTTTAAAGAATTCCTTTAGAGTTGAAACCAAGATTTCAAATTACCCTTTTTCATTATAAACATCCACTGTAAGCAAGTTAAATATCAAGTAATTTGACTGCAGACCTTTTGAGAAAATACGTTGATGAGTGACCCTATTTTATTATGGCAGTCAAAAAACACTGATTTTCAGCTTTAGTCCATGAAACCTCCAAACGTTAACCAAAGTTGCTAAAACAGGCTTATCTCACCGTTTCCAGCGCTTTTGTGCACCTTGGGCTTATCTGTGATGAAAAAATTAAGATTTCAACCAAAGTTGCTAAAACAGGCTTATCTCACCGTTTCCAGCGCTTTTCTGCACCTTGTGCCATTTTGACTGACAAAATTGTTCAGTTGCAACTTTTTCATTGGGGATTCCAAAACTTAAAATCATTTGTTTAAAGAATTCCTTTAGAGTTGAAACCAAGATTTCAAATTACCCTTTTTCGTTATAAACATCCACTGTAAGCATGGTAAGTATCAAGTTATGTGACTGCAGACCTTTTGAGAAAATACGTTGATGAGTGACCCTATTTTATTATGGCAGTCAAACAGCACTAATTTTCAGCTTTAGTCCATGAAACCTCCAAACATTAAGCAAAGTTGCAAAAAAAGGCTTATCTCACCGTTTCCAGCGCTTTTTGTGCATCTTAGGCTTATATGTGATGAAAAAATGAAGATTTCAACCAAAGTTGCTAAAATAGGCTTCTCTCACCGTTTCCAGCGCTTTTCTGCACCTTAGGCTGATCTGGGATGAAAAAATGAAGATTTCAACCAAAGTTGCTAAAATAGGCTTCTCTCACCGTTTCCAGCGCTTTTCTGCACCTTGTGCCATTTAGACTGAAAATTTGTTCAGTTGCAACTTTTTCATTGGGGATTCCAAAACTTAAAATCATTTGTTTAAAGAATTCCTTTAGAGTTGAAACCAAGATTTCAAATTACCCTTTTTCATTATAAACATCCACTGTAATTATGGTGAGTATCAAGCAATATGACTGCAGACCTTTTGAGAAAATACGTTGATGAGTGACCCTATTTCATTATGGCAGTCAAACAGCACTGATTTTCAGCTTTAGTCCATGAAACATCCAAACATCAACCAAAGGTGCTAAAACAGGCTTATCTCACCGTTTCCAGCGCTTTTGTGCACCTTAGGCTGATCTGTGATGAAAAAATGAAGATTTCAACCAAAGTTGCTAAAATAGGCTTCTCTCACCGTTTCCAGCGCTTTTGTGCACCTTAGGCTGATCTGTGATGAAAAAATGAAGATTTCAACCAAAGGTGCTAAAACAGGCTTATCTCACCGTTTCCAGCGCTTTTGTGCACCTTAGGCTGATCTGTGATGAAAAAATGAAGATTTCAACCAAAGTTGCTAAAATAGGCTTCTCTCAACGTTTCCAGAGCTTTTGTGCACCTTAGGCTGATCTGTGATGAAAAAATGAAGATTTCAACCAAAGTTGCTAAAATAGGCTTCTCTCACCGTTTCCAGCGCTTTTCTGCACCTTCTGCCATTGAGACTGAAAAAACTGTTCAGTTGCAACTTTTACATTGGGGATTCCAAAACTTAAAATCATTTGTTTAAAGAATTCCTTTAGTGTTGAAACCAAGATTTCAAATTACCCTTTTTCATTATAAACATCCAATGTAAGCATGGTGAGTATCAAGCAATATGACTGCAGACCTTTTGAGAAAATACGTTGATGAGTGACCCTATTTCATTATGGCAGTCAAACAGCACTGATTTTCAGCTTTAGTCCATGAAACCTCCAAACATCAACCAAAGGTGCTAAAACAGGCTTATCTCACCGTTTCCAGCGCTTTTGTGCACCTTAGGCTGATCTGTGTTTAAAAAATGAAGATTTCAACCAAAGTTGCTAAAATAGGCTTCTCTCACCGTTTCCAGCGCTTTTCTGCACCTTAGGCTGATCTGGGATGAAAAAATGAAGATTTCAACCAAAGTTGCTAAAATAGGCTTCTCTCACCGTTTCCAGCGCTTTTCTGCACCTTAGGCTGATCTGGGATGAAAAAATGAAGATTTCAACCAAAGTTGCTAAAATAGGCTTCTCTCACCGTTTCCAGCGCTTTTCTGCACCTTGTGCCATTTAGACTGAAAAAACTTTTCAGTTGCAACTTTTTCACTGGGGATTCCAAAACTTAAAATCATTTGTTTAAAGAATTCCTTTAGAGTTGAAACCAAGATTTCAAATTACCCTTTTTCATTATAAACATCCACTGTAAGCATGGTGAGTATCAAGCAATATGACTGCAGACCTTTTGAGAAAATACGTTGATGAGTGACCCTATTTCATTATGGCAGTCAAACAGCACTGATTTTCAGCTTTAGTCCATGAAACCTCCAAACATCAACCAAAGGTGCTAAAACAGGCTTATCTCACCGTTTCCAGCGCTTTTGTGCACCTAAGGCTGATCTGTGATGAAAAAATGAAGATTTCAACCAAAGGTGCTAAAACAGGCTTATCTCACCGTTTCCAGCGCTTTTGTGCACCTTAGGCTGATCTGTGATGAAAAAATGAAGATTTCAACCAAAGTTGCTAAAATAGGCTTCTCTCACCGTTTCAAGCGCTTTTCTGCACCTTAGGCTGATCTTGGATGAAAAAATGAAGATTTCAACCAAAGTTGCTAAAATAGGCTTCTCATACCGTTTCCAGCGCTTTTCTGCACCTTAGGCTGATCTGGGATGAAAAAATGAAGATTTCAACCAAAGTTGCTAAAATAGGCTTCTCTCACAGTTTCCAGCGCTTTTCTGCACCTTGTGCCATTTAGACTGAAAAAACTGTTCAGTTGCAACTTTTTCATTGGGGATTCCAAAACTTAAAATCATTTGTTTAAAGAATTCCTTTAGAGTTGAAACCAAGATTTCAAATTACCCTTTTTCTTTATAAACATCCACTGTAAGCATGGTGAGTATCAAGCAATATGACTGCAGACCTTTTGAGAAAATACGTTGATGAGTGACCCTATTTCATTATGGCAGTCAAACAGCACTGATTTTCAGCTTTAGTCCATGAAACCTCCAAACATCAACCAAAAGTGCTAAAACAGGCTTATCTCACCGTTTCCAGCGCTTTTGTGCACCTTAGGCTGATCTGTGATGAAAAAATGAAGATTTCGACCAAAGGTGCTAAAACAGGCTTATCTCACCGTTTCCAGCGCTTTTGTGCACCTTAGGCTGATCTGTGATGAAAAAATGAAGATTTCAACCAAAGTTGCTAAAATAGGCTTCTCTCACCGTTTGCAGCGCTTTTCTGCACCTTGTGCCATTTAGACTGAAAAAACTGTTCAGTTGCAACTTTTTCATTGGGGATTCCAAAACTTAAAATCATTTGTTTAAAGAATTCCTTTAGAGTTGAAACCAAGATTTCAAATTACCCTTTTTCATTATAAACATCCACTGTAAGCATGGTGAGTATCAAGCAATATGACTGCAGACCTTTTGAGAAAATAAGTTGACGAGTGACCCTATTTCATTATGGCAGTCAAACAGCACTGACTTTCAGCTTTAGTCCATGAAACCTCCAAACATCAACCAAAGGTGCTAAAACAGGCTTATCTCACCTTTTCCAGCGCTTTTGTGCACCTTAGGCTGATCTGTGATGAAAAAAATGAAGATTTCAACCAAAGTTTCTAAAATAGGCTTCTCTCACCGTTTCCAGCGCTTTTCTGCACTTTAGGCTGATCTGGGATGAAAAAATGAAGATTTCAACCAAAGTTGCTAAAATAGGCTTCTCTCACCGTTTCCAGCGCTTTTCTGCACCTTAGGCTGATCTGGGATGAAAAAATGAAGATTTCAACCAAAGTTGCTAAAATAGGCTTCTCTCACCGTTTCCAGCGCTTTTCTGCACCTTAGGCTGATCTGGGATGAAAAAATGAAGATTTCAACCAAAGTTGCTAAAATAGGCTTCTCTCACCGTTTCCAGCGCTTTTCTGCACCTTGTGCCATTTAGACTGAAAAAACTGTTCAGTTGCAACTTTTTCATTGGGGATTCCGAAACTTAAAATCATTTGTTTAAAGAATTCCTTTAGAGTTGAAACCAAGATTTCAAATTACCCTTTTTCATTATAAACTTCCACTGAAAGCATGGTGGGTATCAAGCAATATGAATGCAGACCTTTTGGGAAAATACGTTGATGAGTGACCCTATTTCATTATGGCAGTCAAACAGCACTGATTTTCAGCTTTAGTCCATGAAACCTCCAAACATCAACCAAAGGTGCTAAAACAGGCTTATCTCACCGTTTCCAGCGCTTTTGTGCACCTTAGGCTGATCTGTGATGAAAAAATGAAGATTTCAACCAAAGTTGCTAAAATAGGCTTCTCTCACCGTTTCCAGCGCTTTTCTGCACCTTAGGCTGATCTTGGATGAAAAAATGAAGATTTCAACCAAAGTTGCTAAAACAGGCTTCTCTCACAGTTTCCAGCGCTTTTCTGCACCTTGTGCCATTTAGACTGAAAACACCGTTCAGTTGCAACTTTTTCATTGGGGATTCCAAAACTTAAAATCATTTGTTTAAAGAATTCCTTTAGAGTTGAAACCAAGATTTCAAATTACCCTTTTTCATTATAAACATCCACTGTAAGCAAGTTAAATATCAAGTAATTTGACTGCAGACCTTTTGAGAAAATACGTTGATGAGTGACCCTATTTTATTATGGCAGTCAAAAAACACTGATTTTCAGCTTTAGTCCATGAAACCTCCAAACGTTAACCAAAGTTGCTAAAACAGGCTTATCTCACCGTTTCCAGCGCTTTTGTGCACCTTGGGCTTATCTGTGATGAAAAAATTAAGATTTCAACCAAAGTTGCTAAAACAGGCTTATCTCACCGTTTCCAGCGCTTTTGTGCACCTTGTGCCATTTTGACTGACAAAATTGTTCAGTTGCAACTTTTTCATTGGGGATTCCAAAACTTAAAATCATTTGTTTAAAGAATTCCTTTAGAGTTGAAACCAAGATTTCAAATTACCCTTTTTCGTTATAAACATCCACTGTAAGCATGGTAAGTATCAAGTTATGTGACTGCAGACCTTTTGAGAAAATACGTTGATGAGTGACCCTATTTTATTATGGCAGTCAAACAGCACTAATTTTCAGCTTTAGTCCATGAAACCTCCAAACATTAAGCAAAGTTGCAAAAAAAGGCTTATCTCACCGTTTCCAGCGCTTTTTGTGCATCTTAGGCTTATATGTGATGAAAAAATGAAGATTTCAACCAAAGTTGCTAAAAAAGGCTTATCTAACCGTTTCCAGCGCTTTTGTGCACCTTAGGCTTATATGTGATGAAAAAATGAAGATTTCAACCAAAGTTGCTAAAATAGGCTTATCTCACCGTTTCCAGCGCTTTTCTGCACCTTGTGCTTTTTAGACTGAAAACACCGTTCAGTTGCAACTTTTTCATTGGGGATTCCAAAACTTAAAATCATTTGTTTAAAGAATTCCTTTAGAGTTGAAACCAAGATTTCAAATAACCCTTTTTCATTATAATCATCCACTGTAAGCATGGTAAGTATCAAGCAATAAGACTGCAGACCTTTTGAGAAAATACGTTGATGAGTGACCCTATTTTATTATGGCAGTCAAACAGCACTGATTTTCAGCTTTAGTCCATGAAACCTCCAAACATAAACCAAAGTTGCAAAAATAGGCTTATATCACCGTTTACAGCGCTTTTGTGCACCTTAGGCTGATCTGTGATGAAAAAAAGAAGATTTCAACCAAAGTTGCTAAAATAGGCTTCTCTCACAGTTTCCAGCGCTTCTGTGCACCTTAGGCTGATCTGTGATGAAAAAATGAAGATTTCAACCAAAGTTGCTAAAATAGGCTTCTATCACCGTTTCCAGCGCTTTTCTGCACCTTAGGCTGATCTGGGGTGAAAAAATGAAGATTTCAACCAAATTTCCTAAAACAGGCTTATCTCACCGTTTCCAGCGCTTTTGTGCACCTTGGGCTTATCTGTGATGAAAAAATGAAGATTTCAACCAAAGTTTCTAAAAAAGGTTTATCTCACCGTTTCCAGCGCTTTTGTGCACCTTGTGCCATTTAGACTGAAAAAACCGTTCAGTTGCAACTTTATCATTGGGGATTCCAAAACTTAAAATCATTTGTTTAAAGAATTCCTTTAGAGTTGAAACCAAGATTTAAAATTACCCTTTTTCATTATAAACATCCACTGTAAGCATGGTAAGTATCAAGTAATATGACTGCAGACCTTTTAAGAAAATACGTTGATGAGTGACCCTATTTAATTATGGCAGTCAAACAGCACTGATTTTTAGTTTTAGTCCATGAAACCTCCAAACATTAACCAAAGTTGCAATAATAGGCTTATCTCACCGTTTCCAGCGTTTTTTGTGCACCTTAGGCTTGTCTGTGATGAAAAAATGAAGATTTCAACCAAAGTTGCTAAAACAGGCTTATCTCACCGTTTCCAGCGCTTATGTGCACCTTAGGCTTATCTGTGATGAAAAAATGAAGATTTCAACCAAAGTTGCTAAAACAGGCTTATCTCACCGTTTCCAGCGCTTTTCTGCACCTTGTGCCATTTAGACTGAAAACACAGTTCAGTTGCAACTTTTTCATTGGGGATTCCAAAACTTAAAATCATTTGTTTAAAGTATTCCTTTAGAGTTGAAACCAAGATTTCAAATTACCCTTTTGCATTATAAACATCCACTGTAAGCAAGTTAAGTATCAAGTAATTTGACTGCAGACCTTTTGAGAAAATACGTTGATGAGTGACCCTATTTTATTATGGCAGTCAAAAAACACTGATTTTCAGCTTTAGTCCATGAAACCTCCAAACGTTAACCAAAGTTGCTAAAACAGGCTTATCTCACCGTTTCCAGCGCTTTTGTGCACCTTAGGCTGATCTGTGATGAAAACATGAAGATTTCAACCAAAGTTGCTAAAATAGGCTTCTCTCACCGTTTCCAGCGCTTTTCTGCACCTTAGGCTGATCTGTGATGAAAAAATGAAGATTTCAACCAAAGTTGCTAAAATAGGCTTCTCTCACCGTTTCCAGCGCTTTTCTGCACCTTAGGCTGATCTGGGATGAAAAAATGAAGATTTCAACCAAAGTTGCTAAAATAGGCTTCTCTCACCGTTTCCAGCGCTTTTCTGCACCTTAGGCTGATCTGTGATGAAAAAAATGAAGATTTCAACCAAAGTTGCTAAAATAGGCTTCTCTCACCGTTTCCAGCGCTTTTCTGCACCTTAGGCTGATCTGTGATGAAAAAATGAAGATTTCAACCAAAGTTGCTAAAATAGGCTTCTCTCACCGTTTCCAGCGGTTTTCTGCACCTTAGGCTGATCTGGGATGAAAAAATGAAGATTTCAACCAAAGTTGCTAAAATAGGCTTCTCTCACCGTTTCCAGCGCTTTTTTGCACCTTAGGCTGATCTGGGATGAAAAAATGAAGATTTCAACCAAAGTTGCTAAAATAGGCTTCTCTCACCGTTTCCAGCTTTTTTATGCACCTTGTGCCATTTAGACTGAAAAAACTGTTCAGTTGCAACTTTTTCATTGGGGATTCCAAAACTTAAAATCATTTGTTTAAAGAATTCCTTTAGAGTTGAAACCAAGACTTCAAATTACCCTTTTTCATTATAAACATCCACTCTAAGCATGGTGAGTATCAAGCAATATGAATGCAGACCTTTTGAGAAAATACGTTGATGAGTGACGCTTTTTCATTATGGCAGTCAAACAGCACTGATTTTCAGCTTTAGTCCATGAAACCTCCAAACATCAACCAAAGGTGCTAAAACAGGCTTATCTCACCGTTTCCAGCGCTTTTGTGCACCTTAGGCTGATCTGTGATGAAAAAATTGAAGATTTCAACCAAAGGTTCTAAAACATGCTTATCTCACCTTTTCCAGCGCTTTTGTGCACCTTAGGCTGATCTGTGATGAAAAACTGAAGATTTCAACCAAAGTTGCTAAAATAGGCTTCTCTCACCGTTTCCAGCGCTTTTCTGCACCTTAGGCTGATCTGGGATGAAAAAATGAAGATTTCAACCAAAGTTGCTAAAATAGGCTTATCTCACCATTTCCAGCGCTTTTCTGCACCTTGTGCCATTTAGACTAAAAAAACTGTTCAGTTGCAACTTTTTCATTGGGGATTCCAAAACTTAAAATCATTTGTTTAAAAAATTCCTTTAGAGTTGAAACCAAGATTTCAAATTACCATTTTTCATTATAAACATCCACTGTAAGTATGGTGAGTATCAAGCAATATGACTGCAGACCTTTTGAGAAAATACATTGATGAGTGACCCTATTTCATTATGGCAGTAAAACAGCACTGATTTTCAGCTTTAGTCCATGAAACCTCCAAACATCAACCAAAGGTGCTAAAATTTGCTTCTCTCACCGTTTCCAGCGCTTTTCTGCACCTTAGGCTGATGTGGGATGAAAAAATGAAGATTTCAACCAAAGTTGCTAAAATAGGCTTATCTCACCGTTTCCAGCGCTTTTCTGCACCTTAGGCTGATCTGGGATGAAAAAATGAAGATTTCAACCAAAGTTGCTAAAATAGGCTTCTCTCACCGTTTCCAGCGCTTTTCTGCACCTTAGGCTGATCTGGGATGAAAAAATGAAGATTTCAACCAAAGGTGCTAAAACAGGCTTATCTCACCGTTTCCAGCGCTTTTTGTGCATCTTACGCTACCGTGATGAAAAAATGAAGATTTCAAACCAAAGTTGCTAAAAGAGGCTTATCTCACCGTTTCCAGCGCTTTTGTGCACCTTAGGCTTATCTGTGATGAAAAAATGAAGATTTCAACCAAAGTTGCTAAAATAGGCTTCTCTCACCGTTTCCAGCGCTTTTCTGCACCTTAGGCTGATCTGGGATGAAAAAATGAAGATTTCAACCAAAGTGCTAAAATAGGCTTCTCTCACCGTTTCCAGCGCTTTTCTGCACCTTGTGCCATTTAGACTGAAAAAACTGTTCAGTTGCAACTTTTTCATTGGGGATTCCAAAACTTAAAATCATTTGTTTAAAGAATTCCTTTAGAGTTGAAACCAAGATTTCAAATTACCCTTTTTCATTATAAACATCCACTGTAAGAATGGTGAGTATCAAGCAATATGACTGCAGACCTTTTGAGAAAATACGTTGGTGAGTGACCCTATTTCATTATGGCAGTAAAACAGCACTGATTTTCAGCTTTAGTCCATGAAACCTCCAAACATCAACCAAAGGTGCTAAAATAGGCTTCTCTCAACGTTTCCAGCGCTTTTCTGCACCTTAGGCTGATGTGGGATGAAAAAATGAAGATTTCAACCAAAGTTGCTAAAATAGGCTTCTCTCACCGTTTCCAGCGCTTTTGTGCACCTTAGGCTGATCTGTGATGAAAAAATGAAGATTTCAACCAAAGTTGCTAAAATAGGCTTCTCTCACCGTTTCCAGCGCTTTTGTGCACCTTAGGCTGATCTGTGATGAAAAAATGAAGATTTCAACCAAAGGTTCTAAAATAGGCTTCTCTCACCGTTTCCAGCGCTTTTCTGCACCTTAGGCTGATCTGGGATGAAAAAATGAAGATTTCAACCAAAGTTGCTAAAATAGGCTTCTCTCACCGTTTCCAGCGGTTTTCTGCACCTTAGGCTGATCTGGGATGAAAAAATGAAGATTTCAACCAAAGTTGCTAAAATAGGCTTCTCTCACCGTTTCCAGCGCTTTTCTGCACCTTAGGCTGATCTGGGATGAAAAAATGAAGATTTCAACCAAAGTTGCTAAAATAGGCTTCTCTCACCGTTTCCAGCTTTTTTCTGCACCTTGTGCCATTTAGACTGAAAAAACTGTTCAGTTGCAACTTTTTCATTGGGGATTCCAAAACTTAAAATCATTTGTCTAAAGAATTCCTTTAGAGTTGAAACCAAGACTTCAAATTACCCTTTTTCATTATAAACATCCACTGTAAGCATGGTGAGTATCAAGCAATATGACTGCAGACCTTTTGAGAAAATACGTTGATGAGTGACGCTTTTTCATTATGGCAGTCAAACAGCACTGATTTTCAGCTTTAGTCCATGAAACCTCCAAACATCAACCAAAGGTGCTAAAACAGGCTTATCTCACCGTTTCCAGCGCTTTTGTGCACCTTAGGCTGATCTGTGATGAAAAAATTAAGATTTCAACCAAAGTTGCTAAAATAGGCTTCCCTCACCGTTTCCAGCGCTTTTGTTCACCTTAGGCTGATCTGTGATGAAAAAATGAAGATTTCAACCAAAGTTGCTAAAATAGGCTTCTCTCACCGTTTCCAGCGCTTTTCTGCACCTTGTGCCATTTAGACCGAAAAAACTGTTCAGTTGCAACTTTTTCATTGGGGATTCCAAAACTTAAAATCATTTGTTTAAAGAATTCCTTTAGAGTTGAAACCAAGATTTCAAATTACCCTTTTTCATTATAAACATCCACTGTAAGCATGGTGAGTATCAAGCAATATGACTGCAGACCTTTTGAGAAAATACGTTGATGAGTGACCCTATTTCATTATGGCAGTCAAACAGCACTGATTTTCAGCTTTAGTCCATGAAACCTCCAAACGTTAACCAAAGTTGCTAAAACAGGCTTCTCTCACCGTTTCCAGCGCTTTTCTGCACCTTGTGCCATTTAGACTGAAAAAACTGTTCAGTTGCAACTTTTTCATTGGGGATTCCAAAACTTAAAATCATTTGTTTAAAGAATTCCTTTAGAGTTGAAACCAAGATTTCAAATTACCCTTTTTCATTATAAACATCCACTGTAAGCAAGTTAAGTATCAAGTAATTTGACTGCAAACCTTTTGAGATAATACGTTGATGAGTGACCCTATTTTATTATGGCAGTCAAACAGCACTAATTTTCAGCTTTAGTCCATGAAACCTCCAAACATTAAGCAAAGTTGCAAAAAAAGGCTTATCTCACCGTTTCCAGCGCTTTTTGTGCATCTTACGCTACCGTGATGAAAAAATGAAGATTTCAAACCAAAGTTGCTAAAACAGGCTTATCTCACCGTTTCCAGCGCTTTTGTGCACCTTGGGCTTATCTGTGATGAAAAAATGAAGATTTCAACCAAAGTTGCTAAAACAGGCTTATCTCACCGTTTCCAGCGCTTTTGTGCACCTTGTGCCATTTTGACTGACAAAATTGTTCAGTTGCATCTTTTTCATTGGGGATTCCAAATCTTAAAATCATTTGTTTAAAGAATTCCTTTAGAGTTGAAACCAAGATTTCAAATTACCCTTTTTCATTATAAACATCCACTGTAAGCAAGTTAAGTATCAAGTAATTTGACTGCAGACCTTTTGAGAAAATACGTTGATGAGTGATCCTATTTTATTATGGCAGTCAAAAAGCACTGATTTTCAGCTTTAGTCCATGAAACCGCCAAACATTAACCAAAGTTGCAAAAATAGGCTTATCTCAGCGTTTCCAGCGGTTTTTTGTGCACCTTAGGCTTGTCTGTGATGAAAAAAATGAAGATTTCAACCAAAGTTGCTAAAAAAGGCTTATCTCACCGTTTCCAGCGCTTTTGTGCACCTTAGGCTTATATGTGATGAAAAAATGAAGATTTCAACCAAAGTTGCTAAAATAGGCTTATCTCACCGTTTCCAGCGCTTTTCTGCACCTTGTGCCATTTAGACTGAAAACACCGTTCAGTTGCAACTTTTTCATTGGGGATTCCAAAACTTAAAATCATTTGTTTAAAGAATTCCTTTAGAGTTGAAACCAAGATTTCAAATTACCCTTTTTCATTATAATCATCCACTGTAAGCATGGTAAGTATCAAGCAATAAGACTGCAGACCTTTTGAGAAAATACGTTGATGAGTGACCCTATTTTATTATGGCAGTCAAACAGCACTGATTTTCAGCTTTAGTCCATGAAACCTCCAAACATAAACCAAAGTTGCAAAAATAGGCTTATATCACCTTATCCAGCGCTTTTTGTGCATCTTAGGCTTATCTGTGATGAAAAAATGAAGATTTCAACCAAAGTTGCTAAAACAGGCTTATCTCACCGTTTCCAGCGCTTTTGTGCATCTTAGGCTTGTCTGTGATGAAAAATTAAGATTTCAACCAAAGTTGCTAAAACAGGCTTATCTCACCGTTTCCAGCGCTTTTGTGCACCTTGTGCCATTTAAACTGAAAAAAACGTTCAGTTGCAACTTTTTCATTAGGGATTCCAAAACTTAAAATCATTTGTTTAAAGAATTCCTTTAGAGATGAAACCAAGATTCCTTCGTAAGCACTTTTTACATCCCTTTTTGAAATCCTTTTCATGTCCATGACCAATAAGTATAGTTGTCTAAAAAATATAAAAGGTGGTGTCTGTGGCCTGTCCCAGGACCGTAATTAATAGGACCAATCAGTTTGACATAACAAGCCTCCATCCTGCTTATGTGGTGTTATCCAAGTGTCAAGCCCCGACATTCAAACTCAACTCGACACTGCATCATTTACACCATCTTGTCATTTATAGTCTAACACACAAGCTCAGGCCTTACATTTACACCTATGATACTATGTTTACAACATTTGATTCATATCACGACATTGTGAGTTATTTACTAAGTCAGACAGTCAAGACTTTCTCTTACCATTTATCAGTTAGATGAACTTCATCCACGACGATAGCTATTACGTTGGCTTGACAAACATCGGAGCCTAGCTTGTCCCTCCACTTCTTGTTCAGCAGTCAGGACTCCGGGCAGTCAGGATTCGATCTACAAATGCCTTGATCGCATTTCTCAGTTCCTCTTTCAAAATGAATGCGCTGTCGATGTCTTCTAAAACAGACTCAATGGCAGCATCTACACATCTCAGCTCTTCAGCGGCAGGTATGTTAGATGAAAACGAATTCAACCCAAGCGCTCTTTGGTGATGTTGTTGATTACGTCACTGTTGATCATCCGTCCATCATCATATAAAGCCCGCCCTGACAATTTGATTGGTCTGAACAGCTCGGTTCGGCCATAGTTTCTCCCCAACGGAGCAATGCCAGACCGAGCTTCCCGACCTCAAATGTTGTGGGCGGGGCTAAGTTCGTCTGGCATCCAGGCTACCTGTGGGTTTGGCATTAGCACTGATAATTCTGCTAACATCGCTCCCTCCGGTAGTGGATCTTTAGGATTAAAACATGACATTAATGATGTCTTAAATGGCCAGTTACTACAATTGTATTGGATTTAGCTGAACAGTGTCAGGCCTGAAACAAGTGCCCCATCAAACAGAGCTGCAATGGTTAGTGGTCGAAATCTCCAACAACTTGTGGGGCAGAACTTCAAGGAGCCGTCGGGAGAAACTTCACCATCATCAGCAGTTGTTACGAGAACCCGGTACGTCCTCATTAATCGTCATTGTAAATAGACGCGACAAAAATGCAACATGGTTGAGATCTTAGATAAACCAATGCTATAGCTTGAGGTTACTAAATTGATAAACGTTTGGTATCGTCTATGCTAATGCTGGTGAAAGAAATCCCCAAATGCTCACAACATGTTTTACCACTTTCCCGCCGGACTATGGCACAATGACACTTGCCATTCTTCAGCAATACACCTCGTCATGTGTAACAATGGGCATGGACCGAGTCTGCGGGTGCTTGGTGGAAAGTGTGTGGAGTATTCACATTCTAATATTTGAGTATTTTAAAGCAGTATATGTTACAGTTGTCAGGATTCAGAGAAAGTTCCATCTGATCTTGCATTTTGTGTAAAATTTCAGACTAAGACTAACGGCACTATGAGTTGTAGTTACCAGAGTGTGCCAGCAGAGGGAGTAGAGCGTTGTTCCAGGGCACATAACACTTTCTCCAAAGTGACAACAGGTATGAGCAGCAGAGGATTGTCTCTGTGCATTTTCATATAACTACTCTCTTTTCAGGACTTTTACAGGAGCAGCTCGGGTAATGATAGGGGAAGGAGAGGAGACTGGGATGAAATTAAATCTCAAAACAAAATGCCAGAGTAGTATGAATATAGCATAACCATTTATTACTGCATTTAGTCTGTATTTTTTGTTTCAAACTAGGCCTGTATTGAAATGTACTGAAATTAAAATCCTCCTCTCTGTCTATCTACCTTTGACCCCCCCCCCCATGTATTATTTGTATCTCTCTCTCATTATCTCTGTCTCTCTCTGATCTTTAGCCTTCAGGGACCTGATAGAGACCAACATGGAGTTCCTTTGTGAGATCACCCTGAAGAACTAAATAAAGCAAAAGACTGCCAGGGCTTTATGTGAATAACGACAAGCCAACAGCTGGATAATATCAGAGTGAGCCCATTTAAATGAACGCAATAGCCCAGAGTTTCAGACAGTGTGCTGCAATGAAGATGTGAAATGAGCTGTTTGACTGCATGTAATAGAACCAACTAGTAATCGAGTGTGTTATCTTACAAAGTGAAAGAAAACAAACTGTGATCACTCGTAGGAGAGTCCAGATGATCCTCCATCAGTATCAGTGTCCCTTGAGTCACAGTAAGTATGTACATGAGTTAAAGCTGTGTCTCAATTCAGGGGCCAAATACTTTGGAGCAGGGGTCTTCAACGTGTTTCAGGCCAAGGACCCCCAAACTGGTGGAGAGATGGAGTAGGAACCCCTACTATATATATTGTATACAATTGTGTTTTATATTAAACTGGGCCTAGTAACATATATAAACATAGCTACCCTGTTATTTTGCATTCATTACTAAGCTATTCAAATATTACACGGGTGCATATATTTATGTTTTTAATTCAAACATGTGCAAGGTAGAGGGTGGCCACGCCACTGCTATTTATAAACATACATCTTGCATACAACACTGAGCTATTAAAGTAATTCACAGATTCATGTTTTTATTTTAAACATACATGTAGAAGAGACAGTGAATCCTCAAGCCCTCTGTGGATGCCACACATACTCCCACATTAGTGAGATGTCGAACCCTGATGGGCAGCACACAACTTATCTAACCTTGGACGGATGGAGGTGGTCAGGCAGAGGGTCAAATCAGCCTCACAATATGTAGGATGCATGTTAATGTGTATTTGAAGACATTTAAATTTGGGGGAAAAAAAATAGTTAGAAAATAAATCAAAAATGTTAACAAATATACAAAATTGTCTAATCAACCAAACATTTCGCGACCCCCCTGCAGTACCTCCGCGGACCCCCTGTTGAAGACCTCTGCTTTGGAGGATACAGCCTCAGACAGAGAATACCATATGAAGTGGAGACAAGGAGGATATTTAAATATTTAATGAAAATAAAATGGGTAATATGAGGGAGAACAACATAGTGTATAAACATAGACAGGTTCCTCAACATAGGAAAGCATTAACAGAGGCTGGAAGGCAGGGACCCAAACAATGTGGGATGGTGGGGATGGAGCACTTGGGGATTGGGTTTTTTGGTCGGGATGACAGTGGGTAGTTGGGGATGGGATGGGATGGGGTTAGGTACAGTGTTGTTTAACCAGGGGTGCTTCGGCATTTCCTCCAGAGTGGCACGGTCCTCAGGCTCTAAAGCCAAACACTTCCCCAAGAAGTCTTGGCAGTCAGTGAGGAGAGAGGACAGACGACAAAGAAACGATGAGATGCTAATATTGGAGAAATGTGCTCTCTTCTCTTTGTTCTCGTCAGGACACGTGCTGCAGCATTTTGGACAAGCTGTAGAGTCTTTAACGACTTCCTGCTGGAGCCTGATAATAATGAATTACAATAGTCCAGTCTCGATGTAACAAAGGCGTGGACTAGTTTTTCTGCATCTTTTTGTGAAAGGACATGTCTAATTTTTGAAATATTACGCAAGTGGAAAAAAGCAGTCCTAGAAATTTGTTTTAAGTGACTATTAAAGGATAAATCAGGATCGAAGATCACTCCCAAGTTCCTGACTGTTTCATTGGAAACAGTCAGGAACAAGACAGGTTGGCTGTACCCGTGAATTGGCTGTAAATTTAGTCTTTCTTCCAAATGCAGACACATCCAAAATCAATGATGCGCACGCGCAGGCAATCGGAGCTGGACTCAATGAGGATGTTCTCTGCTTTTATATCTCGGTGGAAGATGCCCTTTGCTTTCAAATCGATGGCAGCATCCAGCAGCTGCTTCATGATGATCTAAGAAAGACATAAAGAGTCATTAACTTCAATTAGAGTGGTGAATAAGGGACTCTGGGTGGGACTGAAAAACACATTCTATGTTGGAGCTGCTCTGGATCTTTCAGCTAGAGCACTCTTCACATGAACTCGTAGGGGTTCAAATATCCATCTACTCCTAAACACTTTGAGGACTAACCTGAGGTCCAAAGGCCTTTCTTATTTATTGGACGAGCAATTGTAAAAAAGGCCTGACACTAGGTCTTTTTAATGGCTGTTGTGTAGCTTTTAATCATAGTATGTGATCTGCTGATGTGGTATGCCCCAAAATATTTTATTTATTACTTTAATAGTTATTTTAATTCATGTAATAACTTTAATAGTCATTTTAATTTAAGGTTATTCCTTATAATATCAGTATTGAGATCAGTGAATGACCGCAGCACCCAGGTGGAACATTTGGCACGGGAGCAGTTGCACCCTGTACTGTCTCTTTGGGGGTAACATCCGCCCACATGCCAGATGCTGTCTGGATAAGGAAATGAATGCATCGTGTCATTTTTGCTGCTGCATTCGTCCTGTTTTCTACAGATTAACTTTGCTGCTGTGGTCCCAATCTGTGGACCCGTAACACTGAAAATGTCAAAAAGGTATTTGTGCTGAAAAAGTTTTATCTTTTTTCAGTCAATGATATATCCATTAATTACAACTCAAGTTCCCTCTTTAAAGTGAAGGTTTCTAGAGAGTGAATCCCAAATAATTTAATAGACATATTTAAAATGTTAGTTCAGTCAGACAACTCACGTTCGATCATGTAATATATTTATTACAACAGATTTAGTGTTTGGCGTCTAGGCTCCAACTTAATCACTCCCCCATATGATTACACAGGAATGATGGGAGTGATGACCAAATACTTGAAACCCCCCGTTGGAGCCTACAGGTGGATGCTGGGGTGATGGAGGAGCTGAAGCAACAGGTAGCAATACTGCAGCAGCAGTGCGATCAAGAGGGGTTGACTGGTAATGTCTCTCTGGTTAAATAGACCACCTGATACGGTGGGTGTGTATTATAGATGGCTGTGGAGATTGAGGTATGTCACATGATGTATGTCACATGATGTATGTCACATGATGTATGTCACATGATTGGCGCAGCGCAGCTCGAGTTGCCTGCCAGAAATTGCAGGCGTCGCCATATTTGTGATTGGACCCAAATTAAATATGGGTGTGATAGCAGCCAAACACTCTCGACTGAAAGGGATTATATTTAAAATGACGACCTTTTCAGTTGTAGTCTGAGAAACAGCTCACACAAAGAATAAAACAACAGTACCTTTGCAACAGCCTCGGCCATCGGACCACAGTTCTCCTTTATGAAGCACATCAGTTCCATAGACCTCTCCATGACCAGTATAAACACTTGGTCCAGATCGTACCAGTCCATTAACCCACAGTCATTGGTACTTGCAGCTTTCTGCATGAGCAGCACCTCCTTGGGAATACTGTGTGGCCTCCCATTTAACATCTAAAGGAAAAATATGTGTGTGTATATCATCAACAACAAGGAAACAACAAAAGCATAAAAGTCACAATTAATTTCAACAGTTGGTGCTGAGACAACAGATCACTCACCACTCTTTGAGGCGGAACAGACGACAGGGGATGTGTTTTATCGCCACCTACATGACAGATCATGAGCACTTTGGTTAGTTCCAGGGATGAAGTCAGAGCACATATGTGTGATGTGAGAATATTATATTAAATAATTTCATCACATCAGATTATGTACTTACTAGTAAATCATCAGACCTCCTATGGCCGGCATAAACTGAGCCAAAGCTTCCTTTACCAAGTATTTCAAGCACCAGGTACTTGACCTCATAGTCAACTGCACCAATGAACACAGACAAAGACACATGGTTTAATATAGTTTGGGGGAAAAAAAAGAAGCATCACTACCTCTAACTTAAAAAAAATATTTTTTCCAGGACTGACAGTTTGATATATTAACTCATCATCCACCTTTTCATATTTCTAAGGCTTTCAACCACCACATTTCAACATATGTAGTCTTTTCAGATGTCGTGGAAATAGCTCAGTGGCGAGAAATCCTCATATAGCTTCACGAAGTAAAATCCATCCACTTGACAGGGAGCTGAAAGATAAGTATTTGTTTGAGCTCCAATGAACACAGACACAGACACATGGTTTAATATAGATGTGAAAAAAAGATGGCATCACTATCTCTAACTTAATATTTAGTTTTTTTTCTTCGAGAACTGACATTTTAATATATTAACTCACCATCAGGCAACAGGATAAACAGCAACAGACCCATGTGCTCTCTGTCAGGAGGAATCTCTCTCAGTGTGGACTGATTGGGCCATGACTTGAAAACGTGGTAGAATGATGGATTTGATCTTCAAACATGAACTCATTAGTGTTTCAACTTTGACCAGCACAGTGTGTTACTCAACCCTTGTATGGTGTTCAGGTCTGTGGGACCCGTTTTCAATGTTTACTAAAAGAAAAAATGATGCAATAAATATTTTTTTCAACCTGAGACTCATTTGCCTTGGTTCATTTTCTGTGATGAACATATACAATGACATATTTTCAGTGACTGTTCACTGTACATCCCCCCTTCACATTTATATTACATATGTGGTGTGCGGGTCCACTGGACCCAGGACTACGTAAAGTGTTAAATTGTTCATTTCAAGCATCTCTGCTCCCACATTCCTGCACATTTTATGTAAAAGTTCTCTGCCAGTTTCTGCATCTCACAAGGATTTTGTGGATTCCCCCTTGGATTTGAAAACTCCAGCACGGATAATAACCCCAAAGTATGCAAATAAATGGGTTTGGTCCATCTCATTCCAGCTTTCTACGAAAACCTGCTGTTCCTCCAAATAAGTGCAGAATGATTTACGTAATGAAAAGTTTGTAAGAAGGCTTGATTACTGCCATCTGTGTCGGCCCTGGTTGCACGTTATTACATTGGTAGCCATGCGATTTCATCATTTTTTGTCATCCATATGTTGGCTGCTGATGGTCTGGCCTGGATTTGGGACTGGCTGCAGATGAACTTTTTATGTAGCTGGCCGATGGTCAATCTCATCGTCTTCTTCAAACTCACTCAGACTCGGAATTGATAGAAACAGGATCTTCATATTCTCTAAACTCTTCCCCTTCATTGTCTTCCAAAGATTTTCTCTCTTCAAAAATTATTTCTCATGTAGACTGACATGAGTGTGTTTCATTTCTAATAAAGTTCAAGAAATATCCCTCAACACTGATGAAAAACCTTGATTCATATTAGTTTTTTCCAATCATATCTTGATTGTAATTGATGTTTCTTTGTATAATTTTATTTTATCACAAAAAACGTAAAGCACTTTTATTCATAAATGTGATTTAACAGGGGTAAATGACAAATATTAACCATATATACTGTTTATATTGCTTGTAATTGGGATAAAGTTAACATCTGTTAAGTATTTTTACATATATTGATGTAGCTGCATTGATTGAAAGACCGAATAATGTGGTGGGTCCATGAGACCAGGCTGAGTGACCAAAACACGAACACCACACAAGTTTAAGCTGAAAGAGCTGCCCTGTTTAATTCAAGCCTCCAGTGGACCAGTCGTGATTAAAATGGTCATAAGCTGTCAATTATAATTTTTTTCATTATGAATTTAAGATTCTATGACAAGAAGTTAAGATTTTTTTATTGTTTGGTCTATTTATTATTGTCTCATTTAGCTATGAACTGATTTCATTTTTGTTTGTATTATTGATGTTTTTAATAAACTTGTTGTGTTTGTTTTGCTCATGAAGGAAGCAGGTTAGAACAGGCTCTGTTCCCACTATGATAACACAGTGACACTTTCATGGAATTTTGCTGGTAGTGTCTTTGTTATATATCATAGCTAAGGTATTTAAATGAAATGATTAACAGCTCATCAACATTGAATTGTCCAGTTGTAATTGCAGGCCATGTGCATTTTAATACCTTATTTAGGGAACATATGTATATGTTTACACTTAATATTGATTGGTTCCTTCCAATCAAGAGAGCAAGACAATTTTGAATTCTAAACATTGTCCAAGGGCTGGTTGATATATCAAGAATTATCATGATAAATTTCACATCAGATTTTTTTTAAAGTTTATAGGCAGTTTTGGTCATTACTCTTTACATTTAAAGGGAGATTTTTGCTACTGAGTGTGGAGCTATGTTATAAAAGTAATTTTCCTATGTTGTTCTGTATTTTCAAGCATCTGCCTCCATTACTTATGGATCACTGTGTCACTGCTATGCACTTTTATTCATGATTTGATCAATACTCCTCTCTTTAAGTTTAAAGGCAGATTTTCACTCCTGAGTGAGGAGCTATGATACAAAAGTCCTTTTCATATGTTGTTCTGTATTTTCAAGCATCTGCCTCCATCACTTATGTATCACTGTGTCACTGTTATGCAGTTATATTTCCTCTCGCCACACTTTGTGATCACTGGTTCTCTCTCCTTGCTAGACCTCTACTCACACCAAACCAGTTTGCTACAGGCTCTTGACCGACCAATATTCAGGTAATCTACCCAAATGTAAATACCCTCCTGCTTCTGTTCTTTCACCATCATCATCATATCAGCATGATGATGATGCAAAATCTCCCAAAGCAACAAGCCTAGTAAGAAGTATATAAATATGATATTTTCCAACATTCTTTATTTAATTACACTTAATATTGATCGACTCCTTCCAATCAAGAGAGCAAGACTAACTAGACCTGAGTCAGTGTATTCACTCATGCAGGAATTATTTTTTTAAACCTGTTTTATTTGTCACTTATTGATTCTAAAACATTGTCCAAGGGCTGGTTGATATATCAAGAATGATCACAATAAATGTCACATCAGCTATTTTTTTAAGTTCATAGGCAGATTTGGTCATTAAACCTCTCTTTAAGTTTAAAGGCAGGTTTTTGCTACTGAGTGAGGAGCTATGTTATAAAAGACCTTTTCCTATGTTGTTCTGTTTTCTCAAGCATATGCCTCCATCACTTATGTATCACTGTGTCACTGTTATGCACTTGTATCTCCCATCCCAGACTTTGTGATCACTGGTTCTATCTCCTTGCTGGACCTTTACTCACACCAAACCAGTTTGCTACGGACTCTCGACCGACCTATATTCAGGTAATTTACTCAACTGTAAATTCCCTTAACCAAACAGTTGTTGCCATGTTCACATAATTTAACAATTTAGATTTAAAATGTTGTTGTTTAAAATTACAAAACAATGTTAATTGTGACATAGAATTGTGCAGTCATCCAATGTCATCCATCTTATGTGGTCATAGGATTCAAACCTCACTACACGCAGTCAACAGTTTTTTTCTCATTCGTAGATATGTTTGGCACCCCAGTCTCACCCATCGCCATCTTGGCGAGTTATCAGTCTGTGACTAAGGCCCGCAAAAGGAAGACAACCAGGGGAAGTAAGCCCCAACGGAAGAGGGCTGGAAAGGTCCCTGATGCCTGCACCGACTCAGGCCACATCAGCACAGGTGACTTATATTTAAAGAAAATGTGCTGCTGTTTGCATGGAAGTAATATGATCATGTTAAAATGGAGATTGTGTTGACTCCAGCTCAGAGGTATTTCAGTTTTCTTTTTGTGATGTTTTTCACGGTGTTTTAAACACTGGCTTTTCCAGCTTAAAGGAATAAGAACTTAGTTTTAAAATGTTGTTTAAAATTACAAAACAATGTTGATTGTGATACAGAATTTTGCAGAGTCACCTTATGTGGTCATGCGATTCAAACATGACTATATGCAGTCAACAGGTTGATGCTCACTGTTTTCTTGCCTCTTTTGTAGAGAGGATTGGCCCCACTCAGTCACCCAGCCCCATCTTGGCGAGTAGTCGGCCTGTGATTAAGGCCAAGAGGAGGATCACCAAGCAGAAGGCCACAACTGAAAACGAAACTCCACTGCAGAAGCAGAGGGATGGTGAGGGCCCTGATGCCAGCACCAACTCTGGTCAATCAACCCAAGAGTCAGTGCCCAAGGTCAACAGCTCCACTGACAAGAGCATGGTGTTGTCAGGCCACAACAGCAGAGGTGACTTTTCATTTTAAGAAAATGTGTACTTGTTTGCATGGAAGCAATATGATCATGTTAAAATGGGGATTGGTGTTGACTCCAGTTCGGAGGAATTTCAGTTTTTTTTTTGGTGATTTTGTTCAGGTTGTTTTAAAAACGTTCTTGTCCAACTTAAATGAATAATTCTACATTTTGAGGAATTTAATTATTGACCTTCTTCCTGAGGATTACATGTAAATATTGATAACACAGATTAAACAGACTAGATATGAGATGTAAATTAAATGATTCAAGCAAATATTTATCTTTCAGCCACCTGTCAGGCAGATGGATTTTAGTTAGTTTTGATGGAGCTATGATAAGTTCTCTCCACTGAGCTATTTCCACAACATCTGAAAACACTCCATATGTTGAAATGTGGTGGTTGAAAGCCTTAGAAATATGAAAAAGTGGATGATGTAAGAGGTATTGATGCTACTTTTTTTCACATTTGTATTAAACCATGTGTCTGTGTTCATTGGTGCAGCTGACTTTGAGGCCAAGTACGTGGAGCTTGAACCACTTGGTAAAGGAGGCTTTGGCACAGTTTACGCTGGCATCAGAAGGTCTGATGATTTACTAGTAAGTACATAATATGATGTGATTACAAATAATTTAATATAATATTCTCACATCTCACATACATAATCTGACTTCATCCATTGGACTAACCCGGCAACCTGCGGCTCCGGAGCCGCATGCGGCTCTTCAGCCCCTCTGCAGTGGCTCCCTGTGCAGAGCATGTTGCGCAATGCGCATATTTTTCGCGAACGGTGAACTTAACGAATCAGTTCTTTCATATGATGACCGTGAGTGAACGTCACATTCACAAACATTTTTTAAATAATCATCGTAACAGGCCATCATTAAATACCAGGAGCGGGTGAATGTGTGTGTGTGTGTGTGTGGGTGTGTGTCCGCGCTCCCAGATAGCCGACACACACACAGAGCCGGGGCTCCGCCCCCCACCCTGAGCTCCGCTCACTCGCTCAGAGACACAGTGAGATTGGAGCTCGTTCACGTGTAGCAGCCTCTCAGTGACTGACCGGTTGCTTTTCAACAGTGGAAACAGTGAAAACAACGAGTTTCTCTGGTGTCAGCTGATCAGAGATCCGCGCCTAAGCTTCTTGATCAGAGCAGAAGCTGCAGGTGGTTTGTACCGATCTGCAGTTTCTGTGTCCGCCTCCAGTCTGACCTGCTCTCACGTTTTGTTTTAATATTTCAGCAACTAAAATATGCGTCACATCCTGTTACGTCCCGGCGCTCTTCCCTGCAGGTCGCTAATCTATAGTTCCGACCCCCGGCCTCGGTAAACTAATCATGGATAATTCCCAGAAAAGAAAAGTCTGGGAGGAAAATAGAGTTTAATTCTGCGTGGACAGATTAATTTGTTTTCACTGCCACCGATGCTGTTACATTACATGTTACATTACATGTCATTTAGCAGACGCTTTTATCCAAAGCGACTTACATTTTTAGAACACTCATCATTTTTATGAGGGGCCATCTAGGGGTTCAGTATCTTGCCAAGGACACTTAGGCATGCAGATGGGATAGAGTGGGATTCGAACCGGCAACCTTCTTGTTGCAGAGCACCCGCTCTATCCCCTAGGCCACGCTCTCCCCGCTAATTCCTCGCCACATATCAAACATACATAGTGTCTTACATGTATGTTTGATATGTGGCGAGGAATTAGCGAACAATAAGAAATGTAATGTTGAAAGATATTTCCAGAGCAAGCACACAGCATCTGCTGAAAAGTACCAAGCTGGAGATGAGCAAAAAAAGCTGAGCTCTGTGTTTAATTTGTTCCAAGGTAGGCCCACACATGTATTTTGTTCTCCAATTCATAAGAGTTTGGTGTTTTCCTATTTTGTAACAGGTAAAAATAGCAGTTAAATGTCAACAGTTTTTTTTATTGTTGTTCTATTATTAAATAAATGCAACAAACTATAGTTTTTATTTATATTGTATAACTATTTATATATATATAACTTTATAACCTGTATTATCAAATATGTTGTGCGGCTCCAGGCAGATTTAATTTGGGGGAAGAGGGGGCGAAATGGCTCTTTCGATAGTAAAGGTTGCCTACCCCTGGACTAACCAAAGTGTTTGTGATCTGTCCTGTAGGTGGCGATAAAACACATACCCAAAACGTCTGTTCCCCGTCAAAGAGTGGTGAGTGATCTGATGTCTCAGCACCAACTGTTGAAATCATTCCGTGACTTTTATGCTTTTGTTGTTTCCTTGTTGTTGAAGAGATACAAACGCATATTTTTCCTTTAGATGATAAATGGGAGGTCACGTTTGATTCCCAAGGAGGTGCTGCTCATGCAGAGAGCTGCAGGCGAACCAGTGACTGTGGGAAGATCTGCAGCCGTGTCATTACTGGACTGGTACGACCTGAAACAAGAGGTTCTTCTGGTCATGGAGAGGCCAGTCGACTCTACAGATCTGCTGCACCTCGTAAAAAAGAACTGTGGTCCGTTGGCTGAGAACCATGCAAAGGTACTGGCGTTTTACTGTATTCCCAGACTACAACTGAAAAGGTCATCATTTTGAATATCATCATTTTCAGTGCAGAGTGTTTGGCTGCTATCATACCAATATTTCATGTTGGTCCAATCACAACTAACATTTTAAATTTGTCAAAAATATTATTGGAGATTCACTCTTTAGATACGTTTACTTTTATCAAGGGAACTTGAGTTGTAATTAAGGGATATATTAGTGGCTGAAAAGTTGAGAAAACTATAGCTACAAAACAGCCTTTAAAAAGACCTTGTGCCAGGTCGTTTTTACAACTGCTGGTCCCGAAAAATAAGAAAGGCCTTTGGACCTCAGCTTAGTCCTCAAAGTGCTCAGAAGTAGATGGATATTTGAACCCCTACAAGTTCATGTGAAGTGTTCTCTGATTGAAAGATCCAGAGCAGCTCCAACATAGACTGTGTTTTTCACTCCCACCCAGAGTCCCTTCTTCACCACTCTAACTCATTTGTGACTCTACCTCTTTCTCAGATCATCATGAAGCAGCTGCTGGATGCTGCCATCGATTTGAAAGCAAAGGGCATCTTCCACCGAGATTTAAAATTAGAGAACATCCTCATTGAGCCAAGCTGTGATGGACCGCGAGTGCGAATCATTGATTTTGGATGTGGCTGCAATAGAAGGGAAAACTGCGTCTACAGCCGATTCACTGGTACAGCCAACCTGTCTTGTTATCCTGCTCTTCATTCATCTGACTGTAAAATCTCTGCCTGTTCCTCATCTTTTGTTTTTTTCTGTTTCCTTCTCTCTGGTCAATTGTAGGAACCTTTGCATACGCCCCTCCAGAGTTCACAATGAAAGGCAGATACATGGCTGGCCCAACGACAGTCTGGCAGTTGGCAGCAATTCTATTTGAAATGCTGACTGGAGACGCGTGGTTCCACACCAGGGACATTATCAGGCCTGATTTCCAAATCTGGTTTGGATCCAAAGGTGAGACAACGCGGGTTTTTAATGTGCGGTTATTATGGTGCTTCCATGTTACAGTCGATCACTGTAGATTCAAGCCTCATCGTTTCCTTATCGTTTGTCCTCTCTCCTCACAGACTGCCAAGACTTCTTGAAAATGTGTCTGATTTTAGACCCTAAGAAGCGTGCCACTTTGGAGGAACTGAAGCAGCACCGCTGGTTAGATAGGCCTATACCAGCCCATTCCAAACCAACCCAGCCCCAACTCCCCCATCCCCAATCTCATCATATCCCAACCATTCATCCCCAACTCCCCCATCTACAACTCCTCCATCCCCAAACTCACCATTTCCAAACCTTCCATCCCCAACTCCCCCATCCCCAACTCCCCCATCCCCAACTCCCCTATACTCAACTCCTCCATCCCCAACCCCATTATTTCCAAACCATCCATCCCCAACTCCCCTATCCTCAATTCCCCAATCACCAATCCTACCAGATCCAAACCAACCAGCCCCAATTCCCCACTTTCCAAATCCTCTTTCCCCAACCCACCCATTTAAATGTATACTGCAATAGGTAAGGTACTTCCTGGTCGGATTTTTATCAGACTCCATGAGCCAGCCGGAATAACCTCCATGTGCGTTGTGGCATCACAAGAGGGCGTTTGATGCAGTGGCATTAAGTTCCTCACCCTGGGAGTGGCCACATGATGGCTGCCGGGAGGACTTCATCTCCCAAAAGGCACTACTGGGGGAGTTGCCAATGCCTCCGCCCTCATTAAAGCTGGAGCTCAGGTGAGGAGAGCACAGAGGATTGAAGACAGACAGGAAGCAGCCAGCATGAGACGTGGAAGATGTCAGGTTATGTGGAAGGAGATGGACCCAGGATGCAGAGGATGAACAGGATGGGAAAACTGGACGAGACAGCAAGTAACGACAACCCATAAGAGAACGTGTAAAACACGTAACGAACTGACAAAGCACACAGGGGAACACAGAGGCTTAAAAAGAGACACAGGGAAGGCTGGGGTAATTAGCCACAGGTGCAACACATGAGGACTTGGGAAGACAATCACCAAGACAGGAAGTGACACACCCGAGAAGCTGGAAAACACCAAAGGAAAAAAAGACTACAAAATAAAACAGGAAACGGAAAACACAAAGAGACGGAAATCCACAAACTAAAATGACAGAATGTCACAGAAGAAACTACTTTGTATTTGTACTCTGTATAGCGACTGGAGACAATGTATCAAGTGATTTTTTTTTTAAATAAAATGAAAATGTTTGTTATAAACATGCTTCAGGATTTATATTTCACCATGAAAGGATAATTGCTTATCGTCAGTTACCAAACTCCTCATTTACTGAGGTTACAGATTAATAAAGATCTTTTTCACAAAATGTTTTCACAATGGGGGGGACAGGAGGCTCACCGGCTTGTGAAGCTGTGCAAGCAGGAAAAGCTGCTGAAGTGTTCCAATCTGTGCAACCCAGTGTGTATCAGGAGCTGACCCAGGATTATTACACAGGTCCAACTAATTCTCATTTGATCCAGCAGTCTGCTCATGTTCAGGCCTCATATTTTTTACCTGTGACATGTGCAGTGATAGGTTTTTAATCTGATGGACTCAAAAGGACAAACACACATGAGCAGCAGCAGATTCACGGGAACATAGCTCAGGGTCACCATCTCGTGGCCAGAGAAGGAACTGTACTCTGTTACATTCTGATTAAATTCTCTCCATCCTCATGTTTCTAGATGTATAATTGCAGTTAAAAAAAGTAGCCTGGTTGAAGAGTCAGTTGACAAAAGGTGCGGCAGCGGAACATAAAGCGAGAGCGAAGCGTGAGATTCCTTGTTGAAAAAAATAAAACATCTTTCCATCCATCTTTGTCGTTATGACTACGAGGACGTAATCAATCATGTGCAACAATAATAATAATCATGTAAATTCAGTCACTTCTTTATTGTTTTACACAATCTTTGCTAAGCTGCACTTAAGGAATGAACTATTTCCCCCAAATCAGACCTGGGGGAGAAACAAAATTCAGATCATTATACCAAAGAAACAAAAAAGAAGGGATAAGAAAATGGCAAGCAAGGCTTCAAATGAATACAACTCATGTACTAGCAGCCAACTTAGGTCCAATAATGTAGGCTTTTTCAAAATGGTTTCAAAACATCTGGATGTGTTTGACATAACTAACCATAGCCTCTCCTTGAATTTGTTATTCCTGAAAGCAAGATCTGGTCAGGGGTCTTCGTTGATCTCATGTCACAACATGTAAGACAAACCAGCTTGAGGACAGGATGGTAAAACCACCGAAGATTACGGTGGAATTAAAATAAAGAACATTAGTAACATCACTGCTATTGTATCCATACATTTAATCCATGACTATGTTCATTTCATACATTTGGGGAATGCATTTGTTCCATCTGTGGTTGGCACACATACTCCAACATTAGTGAGATGGCGGACCCTGATGGATAGCAAACAACTCATCTAACCTTGGACGGATGGATGTTGTCAGGCAGAGGGTCAAATCAGCCTCACAATATGTTGGATGCATGTTAATGTGTATTTAAAGACATTTCAATTTGTGGGAAAAAGATTGGTTCGAAAATAATAAAAAATTGTCTGATCAACTAAAAAATTTGCGACCCCCCTGCAGTACCTCCGCGGACCCCCTAGGGGTCACAGACCCCTGTTGAAGACCTCTGCCCTAGCCCCTTACCCACCTTCACTATCACAACTAAATGCGTAACCTTACGCTCATTCTAAAGCCTGAAACATGCTTCTGCGACTGCGTCTGCGTCTTTTCAGGCCGCTGTGGCGCAAGACTCGTTTTCATTCATGCTTCCCCAACCGTTGCGCGTCTTACAAAGCAATTCTGCGCCAGAACACTAGGCGGAGTAATGCTTTTTGTCGAGACGACCTTAGAGACGCCTTCTTTCTTCTTCGTCGATTGTTTATTTACATAGCCACTGCGGCTCATCGTAGCCTTTTTCTGGCGGACAAATCCGCCAGTCAATGACAGGTTATACAAGTGATCATACTATCGGATATCTTCTGCCAAGTGCTCTTCTGTTTGGTCCATATTCGTTCTTCTAAATCTTCCGTGATTTCTGCCGGTATTATGGGGCATGAAACCGGAAATGCAGCTACAGAAGGGATGTAGAGCAGACCAATCACAGCCTTGCGGGCTGAGTGAGCTTGCGGAGCTTTGCCGTAAATTTTAGAAAAGGGGGTCGACACCCGTCAGCACGTAAGGAGGGATACATAAGCACGTAAGGGACCCGGAAGGGCTCTTGCGCTTACGGGCCCGTGAAAACGCAGAAGCATGTTTCAGGCTTAACCCTCACACCAAGTGTTAACCGTCAAACCAGACTTTGAAAACGCGAGGACCGGACTAAATGTTATCCCTTTGTAAAAATGTCCTCACTCTGTATGGTTTATGCTCAAAATGGTCTTTAAAAAGTACAAAGTACAACTACACAAACACACACAGACAGAGACACACAGAGACAGACACAGACACACACACACACACACACACACACACACACAGTTGTGTCTCCATTACTTTATTGGACATTACATTGACTTACATAAATTTCCCTTACACTTATTTTAACCTTAACAATAGTTACTAAGTGCCTAACTCTAATCCTAATGTTAACTTAAACTTAACCATAACCTAACATGAACAATTCAAATGGGTGTGTCTATACCTTAAAAATGTAATGATTTCCATAATGGGAACTTGCTTTTTTGTTCCCTTAATGAAACTGTGTAAACAGATTCAGGTCACCACAACATGAGTATTACCTGGACCACACACACACACGGACATGACACACAATGTCATTTCTTCCACCCAGGGCCGGCCCTGGCAATGTTTGCGCCCGAGGGAAGATTTCAGAATGGCTCCCCCCAGCATACACATGCAAATTGTCATGCATCCCCAAGAACTTTTGGACTTTATACAGATGCACACACAGGCAGACAAAATAGTAAGCTATAAAAAATAATACAAATATATAATACAAATATAAAAAGAGTCTGAAATCAGCTGTACAGACACTATATCATGTCATGTTGACAAAAATAACCATTCATGATGTCCACAATCGGGATGATTCTTACCGCTATATTGTTCTTTCTTCTCTATCTCTACTATGCTGCACTTTCTGAAGCGTGCACCTGATAATTTTATGACTCTAACCGCAGTCTAACATCGCAGCGTGTACGTCAGGGACACACCTTAGGCGGCCGCCTGACTGCCCACACAGGAGGCGCATTTCACCGTGCTGGTTCAGGGGTAAATGATGACGGCCTTCACAGGTGACTGACTACGCAAGCCTGTAGCCCTCAGCCCCCCACAAGAGAGTATGTGCTTATGTGTGTCTGTCTGTTAAGACACAACTGACAAATGTGTGGCTTAACCCTTGTGTGGTGTTCATGTTTTGGTCACCCAGCCAATGTTTGTGGGTCTGGTGGAGCCACCGCATTATTCAGTCTTTCAATCAATACAGCTACAACAATATATGTAAAAAATGCTTAACAGGTGTTAACTTTATCCCAATTACAAGCAATATAAACAGTATATATGGTTAATATTTGTCTTTTACCCCTGTTAAATCACATTCATGAATAAAAATGCTTTTCTTTTTTGTGATAAAATACAATTAAACAAAGAAACATCAATTACAATCAAGATATGATTGGAAAAAACGAATATGAAACAAGGTTTTTCATCAGTATTGACGTTTATTTATTGAACTTAATTACAAATTGAACACACTCATGTCAGTCTACACACAAGCCCCAATGAACAGATACAGTATCTAGAAATGATTTGAAATGAGAGAAAATCTTTGGAAGACAATAAAGGGGAAGAGTTTAGAGAATATGAAGATCATGTTTCTGTCAATTCAGAGTCTGACAGTGAGTTTGGGTTAGAAGAGGATGAGCTTTACGATGAGCCAGCTACGTAAAAAGTTAATCTGCAGCCAGTCTCAAATCCAGGGCAGGCCATAAGCAGCCAACATATGGATGACAAAAAATTACGCCAATTTAATGGTCTTTTTGCACTTTAGCCACCCCGCATGGCTACCAATGTAATAACGTGCAATCAGGGCCGACACGGATAGCAGTGTGCAGGACATCAAGCCTTCTTACGAACTTTTCATTACGAAAATCATTGTGGATTGCACAAATTTTGAGGGACGGCAAGTTTTCGTAGAAAGCTCGAATGAGATGGACCAAACCCATGTATTTGCATACTTTGGGGTTATTATCCGTGCTGGAGTTTTCAAATCCAAAGGGGAATCAACAGAATCCTTGTGGGGTGCTGTAACTGGCAGAGAACTTTTACGTAAATGTGCAAGAATGTGGGAGCAGAGGTGATTGAAATATACAATTTAACACTTTTTGTAGTCCTTGGTCCAGTGCACCCGAACATCAAATATGTAATATAAATGTGTAGGGGTGCTGTAAAGTGTAAAGTCACTGAATATATGTTCCTTTATATGTTCATCACAGAAAATGAGCCAAGGGCAATGAGTCTCAGGTCGAAAAAAAATATTTATTGCATCATTTCTTTTTTTTAACATTGAAAACGGGTCCCACAGACCCGAACACCATACAAGGGTTAAGTACATAATGGAAGATGAGGAAATGTCATCATGCGGGGGTAAATAAGGCAAATGAAACTCCAGGAGAACAGCGGAGAACTGTAAAGTATGTGATGCATATTTAATCACGTATATAATATTTCACTTATATCGTTTAAAATCGTCTTTCGTTTTTCAGTGTGTTTGCCGCCCACATTGCTCGCGGCGAGCGAGAAAAATTTAACAGACCCCTAAACCATCACTGCAGATCGCGAGCCAGCCGCGGTGCTTCCCGTAGCTTCCCGGCACTACGCTGCCGGTGCGAACCATAGATATATCTATGGTGCGAACAGTCCAATAATTTAACATGGTCGCGGAAAGAAGGCGTACTGCTTTCGTGGCGCTTATATCTCCGGTGCTGATGATGTTGTGACGTAAATATATTGGTTTACACTGCATGTGTCACGTCATTATAAATCAGTCTCTTGTGCCGCCCGCATTTTGCGCCCTAACCAACCGCCTATGTCGCCTATGCGAGGAGCCGCCCCTGCTTCCACCAGTGGCCTCGGATCAGCCTCGCCGGTGTGAACGAGTGCGCTGGTTCTAATCTAAAGAGACATGTCTGCCACAGAGGTCAGTGAGTCTCGCGGTCAGGGGTGGTTCTGGCTACATGGAGGCCCTGGGCAAAGAACAATTTTGAGGCCCCCCCCCCAAAAAAAAAAAGCACCAATCCCCTCCAACCCCACACCCACCCAGAAACACACACACTTAATGAGCCATTTTATGGGATAGTGACATTTATTGTGAATAGAAACAACTAAACAATTATTTACTGATTAACTTTACAGCAAAACAGCTGACTTTAACATCTATTTTGACTATGTGTGTGTGAGAGAGAAAAAGAGCGAGAGAGAAAAGAAATGAGTGTATGTGAAATGGAGACGTGTGTGAGAGAGAGAGAGTTTCAGTGAGTGTGTGAGTGAGAGAAAGGGAGAAATGTGAGTGAGTGAGTTAGTGTTTGTGTGGGTGTGTCTGCACAGGAGGCGAGCAAATACCTGAAAAAGCAGACAAAAAGAGAGAAGGAGCATATAAGTTAGCATTCAGTATAGCATTTGAATGAAAATGGCATGAATTGAAAGGAGCTATAACTGCCACTTACTGTGTGTGAGTGTTGAGTGTAGGATTAAATCCTGATTCTTCGTGCTTTAGCATTGGCAAATGCAGTGATGACATCTTCCATGTCTAGCTTTCTACTCACATCTTGCTCAATGGAAATTACTGCCAGATCTGACAGTCGCTCCTGAGCCATAGTGGACCTCAGATAGGTCTTGATTAGTTTCAGGGAAGAAAAACTCCTTTCCCCAGAAGCAACAGTGACAGGCAGTGTGAGAAGTAATCGGAGTGCAATGCTTAGGTTGGGGTAACAATCCAGTAAGTTCTCCTTGTATATAATATCAAGCATTTCTGAAGGGGAGGAGATGCAGTCTGGAAAGGCTTTAACTGCAGCAGTTATCTCCAGTTCCAAATCAGCACCATCAACATCCTCTGTTTCCGCCTCCAACTTCTGGCAGCTAATGCCCAGTGTTCTTTCATGCACTGCTTTTTTCATGTTCTCCACTGAATAAAGAAACCCATAAAGCTCAAAATATGTCTCTGTCTTAGCAAATCGATTTCTGATGCTACAAAGGGCAATCAATGAGAGGTAAAAAGAACTCCATGTTAAAACGCTCTTCAGGGGTGAACTTTGTCTCCTCTCTTCCTTCATACAGGCATCTTCGAGTAGTTGTTCGCTGTCTCTGTTCAAGGGAGTGTCATCTCAATTTGTTATTCCTCTGCCATCTCCCTGGCATCGGTCTGCGCTGATTTAAGCCCACTTTCTCTGTACTCTTGCAGACTTTCTACAAGTCCATCCGTCTCTCTTTTCAGGGTCTCTATTGAGATTTTTGGACTCTGAAAGAGTTTGCTGATGTGATTTATTTGGTACAGAATGTTATACCAAACAATAACACTCACAAGGAAACTCCAGGTCTGTATGTCTTTCAAAAGTGCTTCACACTTGGACACAGTCTCAGAATCTTTAGGTCTTTTGGCCATGACATGGTCAATGTGTGCCTCCAACGCTGCCACAAACTGAGGCATTTGGTACCGGAGAGCTTTTACACTGTCCACTCTGCACTCCCATCTGGTTGAAGACAAACTTTTGACAGTCATCATCACTACATATTCCTGCATAATCTCCCACCGTTGCACAGAGGAACTGAACAAGTTGTACAATCTCTGGAGGACACCAAAGAAGTTCACAGACTGTCTAGATGACTGTGCCGCATCACAAATAACCAAATTTAAACTATGACTCCCACATGGCACATACAGGGCCTTCTTGTTTGTGTCTAGCACTCTCCTCTGTACACCCTGGTGCTTACTCTGCATGTTGCTCCCATTGTCGTATGCCTGCCCACGACAGTCACCGATGTCAAGATCAAATTTGGTCAGTTGGTCCGTGAAAGATTTGTACAGTCCTTTCCCAGTTGTGTCATGGACCAGGAAGTTCCCATTTCTGGGTTGGTACAGGTGTTCAGTGTGGCCTCGAAATGCTAAATTCCGTTCAGCCAAATGTCATACAATGGCAAAGAGTCTCCTCAGCACCATTTTCCAGTGGGCAATTTCCTTATTTATCAGCTCTTGGTTCAATTGTGGTGTTAAGTTTCAATCTTGCCAAAAGTTGGCGCCAATTATCCATATTATCTATGTGCTCCCTGCTGCGCTCATGAGTTCTGAGATGTTCTCCGACATGTTTCCATGCACGAAATCCATTGGTGCTGAGTGAGATTTTGGTTTTCCCGAAGATGCGACATGCAAAACAATAAACTGCATCAGCACTGGTCGAGTAGACTAGCCACTTCCTTGTAATTTTTTCCCCATTTTTCATTTTCATTTCAAAGTTTTCAATCGTGAATCTCCTTGGCGGGTTATCTGTGTTTTGGGGGTAATTAAAGTTTCGAATTTGTACTGGTCCTCTTCTAACAATTTCAATTCACTCACTATCTGTAATTATTTCACGCCATAATGCTGGGTCTTCACTGATCACTGTATCATTGGGGTTACTCACATTGCTGACATCACTGCTCTCCCTATCATCCAGCTGTGCTTGAGCAGGGATGATGACCATGGCAGTATCCTGTGCATCCTCAGTGCAGGTGTCAGTGTCAGGGATATGGGCAGCTGTGGTACAAGATGATGGCTCATTGTTTTTAGAAGCAAGGCAGGCAGGGCTAGTTGGTGGTGAAGTGGCTGTGTGTCTGCTGCTGCTAGCAATAGCTAAACTTGGCCCAGCATCACTTGAAACATTATCAGATATGTCATTTTCCACGGACAAATTCTTTGATTGGAAAAACTGTGTTAGCTTAGGTAATTTGTCCCTTAACTTCTCCTCCTCCCTTTTCTTCTTTCTTTTGTCACTGCCACTTTGAAATCGTTTCATGTTTACTGCGATCACGTACACTCCTCCACCACAAGACAAATTCAGACCCGGCGCTATGGGCGGGCTTTGGGGTGCTGGGCCCGCCCTTGACGAACAAGCCAGTCAGTCACATAATACACGTAAAAAAAGAAGGGCGGCACGATCACGTCATCTGGCCAGCCGCCAGCGAAGCGGTTTTCTATTATCTATCATATCACTGTGTGATGAATTGGCAAATGCATCGCCCCTGCTTGATGCTGTGTGAGAAGGGGGAAGGGGAGGGGACATGGGGGACAGTTCACCTCTGGGTCCCAAATGCAGTGATTCTTAAACTGTGTCGCGCGCCCACAGGTGGAGCGCGCGACCGGGAGGGGGAATGTGCGGCGGAAATAATGTTGAGTCAAAACTTTTGACGTCCGCATCTCTCGTGGAACTGTAAACAAATCGTTCTTTCGCCGTGGCCAGGGGTCGGCAACCCGCGGCTCTGCAGCGGCTCCCTGTACAGTGTTGTGCGGGCGAGTGTGTGTGTGCCCCTCCGCCCGCTCTCATTCGCTCGTTCCTCTGAGGCAGCCGGTCAGTGACCAGTGTGTATTTTAGGTCTGAAAACTCTGGCAGCTGACAGTATGAGACACAACAAATTAAAAAGACACATAGATACATTACATTACAGTCACATGCATGTGAAATGACAAGTGATTTATTTGAATTATTAAAAAAAATAAAAAATACGACGAGGCCCCCTGGTGGCCGAGGCCTTGGGCAACTGCCCGACTTGCCCAATGGGTTGCGCCGCGCCTGCTCGCGGTGGAGTGCTGTGTACAATCAATGCAGCCCGCTCTGTCTCCTGACTCGGTGACACACGCCAACTGCCATTACTTTTGAAAGACCCATTCTCCCTTAACAGTTTTTTGTTTTGTTCATGAAATATACTTTTACACACAGGGGGGCTTCTTCTCACAGTCTAAAGACGTGCTGATTAGGCTCAGGTTGATTAAACCGTTGTCCTGTTGAGGATCTCTGAAGAATTGGTTCTCCATAGGTTGCCTCTTCCACATGCACAACGCAGGAGGGGGTTCTCTGCTTGGACGCGTTACAACCATAGATATATATATATGAAGGCTAGATGTCTCATCCGCGTTTCCGGTCAACGGAGTCGAACGTCCGCACATGGCGGCCATCTTGCCACAGGCAGCTCGCCCACCTATAATATTGTGTTGGTAGTGGTACATGTACTTTTTAAATATAAAAATTAAATATTGATGTATATTTGTAAAGGGAAATCTTGTACCTATATAGAACATTATTCTATTTTTTTGAAAATAACATAATTATTCATAAGTATGCAGTGTCATAACTACATCTCTGACGTTTGTAACAAACCGAACTATTTAAAAATCTGTGAATTTAGCAAGTTAAGGTTAATTTAAAAGTACGTACCACTACAACACAACGTTATGGGTGGGCGAGCTGCCTGTGGCAAGATGGCCGCCATGTGCGGACGTTCGACTCCGTTGGCCGAGACATCTAGACTTCATAGGAGGCTTCTTCTCACAGTCCAAACATGTGCAGATTAGGCTCAGGTTGATTAAACCGTTTTCAGACAGGTTGCCTCTTCCATACATGCAAAACGCAGGAGGGGGTTCTCTGCTTGGACGCATTACAACAGCATCCAATTCTCAGCAGCATTCTGGGGAGGCCTGGTGCAGCAGGCAGAGGCAGAATGCAACATATTATTCCTCTGCAGAGATAAACTGATATAGTTTAAACCACTTCGACAACAGCAGCGTCGCCTCTTATGACCGCAAAGTCTCTTGACTTCTTCGTTGGTGTTTTCTTCATGTGGCACCGATTTTTCATCCGGACATGTTTATTTTCTTTTTGTTTTTGTTCTTGTTGCATCTGTTGTGGGTTAGAACAACTGCACCACTCGCTCGCGGTGAATCCTAGAGTCTGTTGATTGACTGTAGGTGTGAGTGTAAGACTCAATGTTTATGTGTCTCGGTATATTGGCCCTGTGATTTGCTGACTCCCCCAAGACCCTCCAAAGGTTAGGCTGTCGGTGGACTTTGGGTGATGGATGGATGGATAAACAAGTAGTGGAGGAAAGACAAAGTAGAAGGATGTAATCAAGCTTTGTCCCATTAAACTGCTAAATCAGCCGTTTGATGACAAAATAACTGGGAAGCAGAAGAGGAAGAAAGGCAGAGCACAGCTGCTCAGTTGCCATGAAGAATTGTCACATTGGCAGATTTTTCTGATTGAGGCTAAAATTCCAGTTGTAAAATCTCTGCTGCAGCTGAAAGAAACAACAGGTTAATGGTCGACTGTTTGACTTCAATCATTGTACACTGGTGGAAATCAAACCAGCCGACAGTGGGAGGGAATCTGCTTTTTGGAAGGCACACTGCACAGTTCATGGGTCTATGATGATTGATTTATTTATGTGATGACATAATATCACATCTTCACTCTCCTGCCCTGCAGATGCAGCGTCTGCAGAGCAGGCGAGTCCTGAGGGTTCATCAGGGTCCTTGCAGATAGATGAGGGAAAGCTATTTACTCTAGAGATAAAAACCCTCCTAAACCAAAACATCACAGACGTAAAAAACTAAAAGTATGACATGTCTGCATTGCACTGATATTTCTCCTGAAATTTGTCCCCGCTAATGACTATTTACTGACCTTAAGTCTTAAGACACCCACATATTACACATAATCCATTTATTCCATAAATACCTATTATCCTCTGTATCTTTTTTTTTTATCTTATAATTATATTTGATATTTATTTTGTGTAGCATGGTGCAGAATATTGAATCTTATTTGACATGTTTGGCAAATGTTTTCTATTTTTTTTTTAATTAATTCTATTTACTATATTGCTCTATTATTGCATTTATTCTAACATAAAGTCTGATTTGATTGATTTTGAATACAATGAGAGGTTTTGAAATCATATCATTTGCTATGACTGAAAGCTGGATATTACTAAAACCTTCACAGCTGAGTCAGTATTGTGACTTTCTGGCTCTGTTATACTTTTATACTTTTATATATACATCCGTTGATGTGTCACTATGTTTTAGCGACTGTCATGATCCTGTAACGTCCTCCTGTAGCCACAGTGCTCCCTTTTCAAGTAAAACCTTCCCCAGTAACACTGAGCATCTCTGAGCCCATGAGCTGTACGAACATCCTGTAACTATTTGCAACAATAACAGTTTTGCCCCGCAATTATCTGCCAGCTAATTGGCCATTGTTCTCAGAAGACCAAATTTGTGCGGTCTAATAGTCCTCCAAGCTCTCTGAGGATTTCTCAGTTATTTAGCGTTATTAAGTATTAACATTTAAAGTTCAGCTATGGGTAGGGTTGCCAACCATCCCTTTAAAAACGGAATCGTCCAGTATTTAGAAACAAAAGCACCCGTCCCGTATTGAGCTGAAACGGGACGCACTTTGTCCCGTATTATTGTGAGATTAAAAAATGGTCAGTAAAATGTCAATGGAAAATGAATAACAACGCGCTTTATATGAAGTTTTACGGTAAACGTGTTCCCAGGCAATGTCCTGCCCTGGGACCAATGAACTGACAGCATATTCACACACCTGTACGATGACACAGAATACGCTCATCCCATTGGCCGAGGAGGTACTGTTGCTCGCGCAGAAGATAGTAGACGTAAACAGAGCAGCATGGCCGACCGTGATTCAGACGCCGACACTGCTCTACGCGGTGGTCCAGCTTCAAACAGCGCTTCAACTCGTACTCCTCCGAAAAAAAAAATGAAAAGGATGCAAAAATACCGGGAGGAATGGGAGAAAGCTAACACCTGGGTGGAAAATGTGCGCGACAACGTCTATAAAGCGCACTGCACGGTGTGTCGCCGCACTTTTTCTGTAGCCCATGGTGGGCTGAATGATCTCAAACATGCTTCCAGTGGTGGGCACATGCGCAGCATAAGGGACAACAAAACTAGGGGAACCCTAGACCAATTTGTTGTCCACCAGGCAACGCCAGAGGCAGATATGGTAAGAACAATTTTTGTTTTTTTATATGGGAAAGTAGCAGGTAGTATGGATGTCAGTATTATATGGACAAAGATATTATAATATTATTCAAACACGATAAATATATGTATATATGTGTGTGTATGAATTATGAATACACATATACAACCTTACACATTTCTTACAAGTTCAAACCGATAGATATAACGTGCATAATTTGTACTGTAGAGGCAGTTGCTATACTACACAAACTCTACATATATACAGTAACATTTCTTCTTTTTTCTAATTTAAGGGTGACTGCTGCAGAGGTAGCCCATATCTACCACACTATAAAGCATTGTTTGAGCTATAACTCAGCTGAATGTGCTATGAAGCTGACTCTCAGGACACTGAATGACTCCAGCATTGCCAAGAAGATGTCCTGTGGGAGGACAAAAGCTGAGGCAATTGTCACAGATGTCCTGTCTCCAAAGGCTATAGAGGAGGTAGTCAAAAAATTGAAAAGTGGTGGAAATCCACTCCCATTCTCTCTTCACACTGATGCCTCGAATAAGGGAAATCCGAAGATGTTTCCCTTGGCCGTGCAGTTTTTCACGCCAGAGGATGGGGTAGTCAACAAGGTGATAGATTTCTTTGAAAATCCAGATGAGTCTGCACAGGGAATACTGGAAAAAATACAAAGCTCTCTTGAAAACTTGGGTCTATCCCTAGATCATGTTTCTGCATTCAGTGCTGACAACGCAAATGTCAATTATGGCATCCACAATTCGGTCTTTACAAAATTGAGAGAGGCCAACTGTGAGATCCTTAGTGGCAACTGCCATGCACATATTGTCCATAACACAGTGAAAAAGGCCCTGGACAAGCTCTCAGTGGATGTGGAAAATATTGTCCTCAAGATATATAGTTTCTTTTCCAACTCTGCCAAAAGGAGAGAGTCCCTAAAGGAGTTTTGACAAGATGGCTGTCACTCAACCCTGCAATCACCCGCATGCTGCAGAACTGGGTCCCGCTGAAGTCTTATCTCATCAGCATTGGTGAAGAAGGGCAGTTGCTGACCGTCAGAACAAAATGGCTGACGGTCAGCAGCGCCGGTGTGATGAGGGAATGTTTGCTCGCATTAAACCTAGGATTTAACACACCACGGATGAAGAAATAATAGTTGAAGATGAACTGCTGAATTTTCTACTGATTAAGTCGAGAACAATTGATCAAGATAATATCATAAAGATAGTTAAGTCCAGTTTCAGTTCTCAAAGGATCAAAGCCTCCAAAGCTGTAATGGCAGAGCTGTTTCCTGATAGCAAACGCTGGTCCTCTCACAGGGGAGAGAAGAAAGACGAAATACACATCAAAATGTGTTTGGCTGTGTTCAAGGAGAAAGGGGAACTACCAAGATTTGTGTCTCATTACATTGATGAACTGCCTCCCGTTCATTCAAACATGTGGATGTTTCAGCGTTACTCGGAAGAATTCAGCAGATTAATATTGACGTGGATCTTCTGAAGATTTCTCTTACCTCGCAGGCAACCGCCTGTGAGGGACTTCTGGAGGTGTCTGGCTCCCTTAATGAGCGACTGTTGGTGGTGGAAAACCCCAGTGTTGCTGGTCCCACATCGGGTGGTGGCGGCTCCTCCGTGGCAGCAGCACATGCTCCTCTTCAGCCTTCAGAACTCCCGCTGGGTGGCGAGCCTGATGCGCAGGGCCCGGGCTTGGGCTTGGCTATGGTGTAGATGGTGGTGGAGCTGGGAGGATCTCCTCCCGCTGTCCGCGGAGCCCCAAGACAGGGTGTGGAGTGGTTGGCGACAGGTGAATCTCCGGGCTTGCCCCCTGCTCAGCGAAGTGAAAGAGCCCTGGAGAAGACGGAGCACCCTAGCTGGAGTACTATGGTGAGGGACGGCCGCAAACGGAAGAAGGTGTCAGAGAACTCAGCTCACCTGTTTACTGCAAAGTCTCGTGCTGAGAAACCCAGACATGCACGGAAAAAGACAGGGATTACTGGAACTGCGGTGATTAATAACGAGGAACTGTCCACTGTAAAAACGAAGATGGTCAGTGTGTTTGCCACGAAATTCAAGTTGAACCTTGATGCCGACACTCTCCGTCTCTTCCTGCAAGGAAAGATGAACCGCGAGGTGAAGTGCAGGAAAATTGAGACGCGACATAGCAGATTCAGCTCCTTCTGTGTTACTGCTGAATGGAACGAGTGGAAGGAGATGTACGATCCCCAGTTCTGGCCAGCTGGGTCAGTCATCAGACAATACTTCGAGCCTCACCGATCAAGAGGAGCAACAAGTGGGGTGATTCTGCCTTGGAGAGCGGCGGGAGGGATTTCTTGCCATGAGGAGGATGGGGGTCTGTCGTGCCCTGGTGCTGGCTTCGCGGGGGTGTCGGCGGAGATGTCCGAGGAAACTGACAGCCCCGACGGGAATGACACAGAATCATACAATTCTCGTGGCCTCAGAGTGGGTCACACTGCTGCTGACAAGGCAAGGAGGCTGGTTGTGGATACACTGTTAGTCAATAGTGACGTACTGTGCATTCAGGAGACCTGGATGGCGCGGGTGAATCCACTACGGACCTCAGCAGAAGAATCGTCCGATGTAGGATTGCTGGAGGGGTGGCTATTCTAGGGAATACAAACTATAATTCCATGGTTAAAGTTTTACATTTAAATGTGGACTGGGCCATTGGGCTAGAGTTTAATTTTAATGGAAATCATTTTATTATTCTTAATATTTATACTCCATATGAATCTTATGATCATGCTGATGAATTTTTGAGCAGGCTTGCATTTGTACAATCCTTTATCGAAGATAATGACTCATCTTGCATTTATGTTTTGGGTGATTATAATGCTGACCTATCAGATAATAAGTCTCTGTTTGCTAAACACCTGTTAAGATTCACTAGCGACACAAAACTAGTAATATCAAGTAAAGTGTTCTTGCCTCACACAAGTTAGACTTATGTTAGTGAAGCATGGAATACGACCTCGTGGCTAGATCACATTGTGTCCACTGTTGATGCTTATGCTTCATTGGAAAATATTGAGATTTGTTATGGGTTAGCCACCTCTGACCATATCCCCATTGCCATGATATTAAATGTGGACAACGTTCCCAAGCTGGCTAAGTATGAGGGCAACAGCGTAGAAAAGATAGATTGGGAAAAACTAATGATCTAATCTAATGATGATGTCCTCAAATATTGCTTCAGGTCCGATGAATTTTTGAGTAAAGTACATCTGCCCATGAATGCCATATGTTGCACTAATGTAAACTGTGATGACCCCTCTCATGGTGCAAGTGTGTGTGATTTGTATAAAAATATAGTTGGAGCTCTTCTTGAGGCTAGCAGTTGTTTATTCACTCATTCCAGGAAGGCCAAGAACATCAAACCAGGGTGGAATACATTTGTAGCTAGCCATCATGCTGAGTCCAATGCAGCCCATAGGGCTTGGGTAATAGCTGGAAGGCCCAGGCAGGGACCTGACCTTGATAATAAAAAGAAAATGAATGCAAAGTATAAATATGCCCTGCGCTACATAAACAAACAAGAGCAGGTGCTGGGTGCTCAATCTATGGCTAATAAATTGCTTAAAAATTACATCACTAGCTTCTGGAAAGAGGTAAAAACCCTTAATAGGGTGAAAGCAGCTCTTCCTTGCAGTATAGAAGGGGTAACGGATGTAGTGGCAATAGCTGACCTTTGGAGGCAGCATTATGCAGAGCTGTTCAATAGTATTAAATATAATCCTTTTCATGTTGGCAAAATTGATGAGGAAAGTATTTGTTTTCACCCCAATGTTGTTCTCAGTGCTATAGGGCAACTTGCAGACAAGAAAGCTAGTGGACTGGACAACATCACAGCAGAGCACCTTAAGTTAGCTGGCCCCAGCTTGGCTATGCTACTATCTATCTCCATCACCGGGATGGTGACGCATGGCATATTGCCAGACTCCATGTTGTCAGTAGTTCTTGTCCCAGTTATCAAAGACAAGGCTGGTAAGATTGGAAGTATTGATAACTATAGACCCATTGCAGTTGCTAGTATTCTCTCCAAAGTGCTAGAAAGATTAATTCTTGACAGGATAAGTGAATACATAACCACCACTGACAATCAGTTTGGCTTTAAGCCCAAGCATAGTACCGACCTATGTATTTACACTCTGAAAGAGGCTATAGACACATATAGAAGGCAGGGCTGTACTATGCTTATAGGGTTTATTGATGCATCCAAAGCATTTGACCGCGTCAACCACTTTAAGCTGTTTAATGAGCTCAAGCTTAGGGGTGTGCCCAGTAGCTTAGTACGTATCCTAGCTTACTGGTATGCGAACCAGACTATGATTGTAAGATGGGGGAGCATCTTATCTACCCCTTTTAAAGTTGGTAACGGGGTCCCGCAGGGGGGTATATTATCCCCAGCCCTTTTCAATCTCTATATGGACGACCTTTCCAGGCAGCTGGGAGAATGCAGAACAGGTTGTATGTTAGGTGATTCTCTGGTCAATCACTTTATGTATGCAGACGACCTAGCTTTAATATCCCCTAGTAGCAGTGGGTTTCAACAGCTGCTTAACATCTGAACTAATTATGGGGTTTATTTTTTATGTGAAATATAATGCCAAAAAGAGCCTGGTAATGGTCTGTAGGACTAAGGATGACATGGATATTAAGTTTCCTGCCTTTCATCTCTCTGGGCAAACTCTGGGGGTGTCCAATAGTACCAAATACTTAGGGCACATTATTACAGACACGTTAGAGGATGATGCCGACATGTTCAGACAGAGGAGATTGCTCTATGTCCAAGCTAACATGTTGGTTAGAAAATCCCACCACTGTACAGTTGATGTAAAGATTCATTTGTTTAGAGCCTACTGCACCCCTCTCTATACTGCTCCACTCTGGGTGAATTACAAGAAGGAGAGCTTGCGTAAGCTTAAAGTAGCCTATAATGACTGTCTTAGATTACTCCTGCATAAACCCAGGAGTACTAGAGCCAGTGAGCTGTTCTGTAATATGGGTCTAACCACCTTCATGGCCTTGCTGAGGAACCTTATTTTTAAGTTTATGAGTCGGCTGGACCGCTCAACAAATTCTATAATTGATCTGATGACAGACCCTGTCCGCAGCTCTGTTAAGTACACATCTAAGATCTGGGAACACTGGCATGAGTGCCTTTTTTAGCCCTTCTTTCCTTGTATATTTCTGTGTAATGTATTGATTGTATGTTTTGTCTTTTTATACTGTGGGCCTTGAGCCTGTATAAAGTTTAATAATAATGTCCAAAGCACCTGAAAGATTTGCTGAGGTTGACAGAAGATGCTGCTGGAGTTGAGGAAGAGGCAGACATTGTCGAAGTTTACCTCCTCTTCTGTAATAATGTTCTGTCCCTGTTTGAAGAGGTGGTGAAAAAGCTGGAGAAGAATGTTACCACGTCTGTTGACCTCTTCTCCATCATGGACTCTTTCCGGAGAAGACTAATTCAGAGAAGAGATGATAGGTTCTATGGGTACCTAACCAAACAAAAGCTCCAGCGTCTCTCACCATCTGATGCTGATGTTGCCAGGCAGGAATTTACAGCCTTCTTAAACCATGCCATCAGTTATATTGAGAAGTGGTTTGACTTCTCAGAGGAAAACTGGCTCTTCCACCTGCAGCCCCTCTCTCTAGCATCTGGGAAGATCTCCTTTGATGACATGGAGAACATAACCAACCGGCTTTGCCTGGATGGCAGGTAAGAATGAAACAATTGCTAGTGTAGTGATAGACCATGTTTAATATTATTGATGGTTATAAACAAATACAATTGATAGATTATATACATATAAATACATAAACTTAGTTTACAGTATACACACATATGCAATCTTTTATACAACATCTTACAAATTCAAACAGTTCATATACTTGATAGATAGATGGATAAATAAATAAAGAATAATAAATAAATTAAACTATAGGTAGTTAAAGTAGTATACAAAATTATGAATATATACAATTAGATTTCCCCCCATTATACCACTGTAAATGACAACTTTTCAACTCTTCTGGTAGGCTGAACATCTCCATGGATGATCTGTATGAAGAATGTGTATCTGCAAACAGTCTTCTGGAGCACCTCACTCAGGAGAAGGAAGCCTGGCAGTCTAAAGGAACAGCAGAGAGGTGGATGGAGGTTCTTCAGACAGCTGACCTTCCCAACATCCAAACTGCTGTATCCTTTTTCCTCAGCATCCCATCTTCCACTGGGTTTGTGGAGAGGATTTTCTCTTTTATGAAGAACAAATGGACTGATGTGCGGAACAAATGTTCCGTGGAATTAATTAAAGGTGAGCTCATTGTAAGCCTCAATTATGAACTGTCTTGCTCAGAGTTCTACTCTGCTGCACTCAAAGACAAACAACTTCTCACTGCAGCAAGATCACAGAAGAAGTACAAGTGGAAAAAGTCTCCACATAATGTGGCACTGAGCCGTTGAGTTCATGAGTTTTTTTTCTTTCTGTTTTACTACAACTGTAGCCTAGTGTCATGGCCTTTAAGGCACAAATATGTTTACAATTTTTCTACAGTACTGTTTTCACTTTTGTTATTGCACTAAACAAATGCACTATTTCAGTATGGATGTTCTGCTTTCTATTGTTTTATATTAATGTATACAGTTTATTGTTAAGCCAGACAGGTTTCTGTTTAAGAAAGATTCTCATTTCATTCAGTTGATTTTGTTTATTATTTAAGTGAATTGCTGGATAATAATTTGTTTTCCTTTTGTTCATGTCACTCAAAAATATGCATCTAACTCAATTCATGGTCAAATAGTTAAAAAATCGTTTCACTCTCAAAAAAAGGGCAAAGAAAATTCGCAGAGCAAGGAAGGGGGGAAGGCAATCGGGTCGGCCGGCCCTGCCAATGAGGTGTCCCTTATTTATTTTTCAGAGAGTTGGCAACCCTAGCTATGGGGTACAGTGTCGTGCCATTTTCAGTTCCATTTGCATTCCTCTGCTGAATACTGTCAGCGCAGAGCTTTTCCGGATGACATGAATACGTTTTCAGGCTCTGGGGTTTAATGAGCTCATCGGTCCTCACTGGGTATTGAAGGGGACAGTTTCTATTGAAAAGAGGTCTTACACTACATATCAATCAATCAATCAAATTTTATTTGTATAGCCCATATTCACAAATTACAATTCATCTCATAGGGCTTTAACAGGGTGTGACATCCTCTGTCCTTAACCCTCAGCAAGAGTAAGGAAAAACTACAAAAAACCCTTTTTAACAGGGTAAAAATATGTAGAAACCTCAGAGAGAGCCACATGTGAGGGATCCCTCTCCCAGGACGGACAGAAGTGCAATAGATGCCACGTGCAGGAGAACATCATCAATAATCAAAGTCTCTAGCAGCATTGATGAAGCACAGTCCATGCTCAGCAACCATCTAGACCACGATCCACCATCCAGACCAGACGCCACTTCAGTCCTCAGTCACCGTCCACCGCCGCCCACCAGGAGGACCCATCACAAGCCACCACTGCGGTCCTGGTCCACCGCCCGTGCCCAATGCCAACGCGACACAGGGTCCGCCACCAGCACCACGATCAGCCCACATGACTCAGAATCCGCCACACTGGATCCAACACCGCGACCCCCGGTGCACGATCCACAAACCGTAATCCATGGTGCGGCCACAGAGGCCCTGGATCTGCGGGTGATAAAGCAAAGGGATTCCGGGGAAGGGGGATAGGGATGGAGAAGAGGAAGGAGAAGCTGGAAAGAGAAGCTCCGTGTGTCATGTGTCATAAAATAGAACAAGTAACGTTCTGGCGCACTAATTAGCTCTAACTATAAGCTTTATCAAAAAGGAAGGTTTTGAGCCTACTTTAAATGAACAGATGGTGACTGCCTCCCGAACTGAAAGTGGTAGATTATTCCACAGCCGAGGGGCTTGATGGCTAAAAGCTCTGGCTCCTACTCTACTTTTAGAGAATTTATTCTCTAAATTCGCTCCTAGAGAAGCGAAATTCGCTTCTCTATATTTGCTCCACATATAATGTTTCCATCCCAGATCTGAGGGAACTAGAGTAAGAATTACAATGACATTACCACCGGAGGAGAGGAGACATGGAGTAGCTGCTGTAAGAGCCCACAGGTCAGGCAGCCGGCGAAGAAGCTAGTCCACGAGGATCAAGAGCTACCCGGCCTGAAGATGAGCCCTGCAACACTAAACGGTCTTTCACAGGCTGCTGAGGCACTGCCCTTTGTAACACCGCCCGTCGCTGCTACCGATTGGATGGTTTAGTGAGGTCCCCTGTGGGGTAAAGTGGGACAAATGCTGTGGGGTAAAGTGAAGCACAAGTTAAGTTTAGTTTTAAACATATTTAAGTGTTACATTACATTATATATGATTTATTTTTAATGTCATAAACATTGTAGAAAAGCAATCATGCCAAGAAACTATACACCATCTTCATGCTCTGCTTGTCATTCTCCAAGGGGACTTCCTGAAAAGACGGAGACAATATGAGTTTAACTTTTTTTCTATTTCAAAGTCTAAACCTCTAAACAAACCTACGATCCATAAGATTCAAATCACAATGAGCTGATGGAAATTACTTAAAGCCCAATGGGCAGCTGGATCAGGGGACGTATTTCATCCTCCTGCTTGCTTTCCCTCTTGTGGGACAGCTCCTGCTCGTTGGACGAATTCTCCTCTGACTGCCTGGCCCAATTAAGGAGGACCCTGAACTCCGGCTGCCCCTCACGGCTCTCCTGTAGAGATTCAAATTTCTCCTTCTGCTCAATTTGGATTTCCTCTGTCTCAACCAGCTCTTCCTCCATGTTCATCTCTCCTAGCTCCTTCTCTAGCTCCTTTTCTTTGGCCTTTGCAGACTCCACATGTTGAGTCAAGGGGATCAACTCCATATGGCACTAAATCAGAAGTGAGACAGGAGACTCCATCTGCTCCACCATCTTTCCCTCTGTTTCCCAAGTGAGGTTGTTGGTGGCGGACTGCTCCTTCAGGGTGGAGTATTCACCATCCAGCTCCGTCAGGGCAAAGTTTTCATCCACTTGCGTCCTCATTCAGCTGAGGGATTGCAGCTTTCAGCTCCCTCAGAGCGGAGTTATCAAGATGGGGGTTTTCATCCACCAGCTCCTTCATGGCAGGGAATTGGGCAATCAGCTCCCTCAGGAGGAAGATGTCTTGAGCCTCTGGGTCCTTCAGGGCATAGTATTCATTCACAAGCTCCCTCTGACTGGGGTTCTTATCCATCAGCTCCGTTGGGGTGAAGCTTTCATCCATCAGCTCATTCAGGGTGATGTTTATATCATCTAGCTCCTCCAGGGCCTCCAGCGTCCGAGGTGAAGCAGGAGACTCCATCTGCTCCAACATCTTTCCCTCTGTTTCCCAGGTGAGGTTGTTGGTGGCGGTCTGCTCCTTTAGGGTGGAGTATTCACCATCCAGCTCCATCAGGGCGAAGTTTTCATCCACTTGCGTCCTCAGATGGGGGTTGATCGACAGATCTGTGAATCGTAGCAGCTCAACGATCACATATCCTTAAAATGAAAGTAATTAATAAAATATATAATTTCCGCTGCACGATGTCCTTATTTTGTGTTTATGATGACAGATATATAATTTTGGTCTTTTCTGTAAACACAACTGAGACATTAAGGTGTAGCTTCCGATCTGAATCATAATACCGTAAATACGAAATAAAAGATGACATTTTTCCAAGTCTCCACACGTTTCCTCTAAAGTGTCTGGTACTTTTTATAATAAGAATTTTATTTATTTGATTATGTCGATTGCCTCGACACACCCTCATTGTCTTGTTTGTGTGTTCAATAATGTATTTGTTGAGCGATAGAAGGTCCATCAGTGAAAAGCCTGCAGACAGTTGGCTCTCTCTCCCTCCTCCTCCCGGTTTCTGTCCTTTCCTCACCTTCTCTGCTCATCCTTCAGCCCCCCCCCCATTCCAATGCATCCCATCTCTTGCTTATTCATTGAAGAGGAGAGCTAAGTTTAACTTTATTTGGGAAGCGTGAATTGTGTTCTGTCAGATGGCCAAGCACAGAGATGCACAGTCCTGACCGAGAGGCCACATTGGTATTGAACGGCCTCCTCAGATTGCCGCTTGCCCAGAAAATACACCGGAGTAGGCCTTTCATTTCATGCATTTGCACATTGGTCTATACAAAAGGGCCTCTCAACAAAGGAAGTAACGGCAGCAATGTGGTGATCATATAAGAGGAAAGCAGCATCCGTAAATATCCTTCCCTATAAGGAATCAATTTGTTTCGACACAACAGTTGATTAAGTTCAAAGCAAGCACTTTTACATGCAAAAAACACATTTTTGTGATAAAACATACTTTCCACAGCACAGCCCCAACTTCTACTTCATGGCAAGGGGCGAAAGGGAGGGGCTTGAAAACAAAATATTCAAAGGACCACAAATGTGTTCCGTTGTCTAGATAGAGGGGGTGTCTCACATTACCTGATGTCCCACATTACCCCGCTCTCCCCTACCGGTAATGATCCTTCCGCAGGTTCACCTACGGAAACTTTGTTACGACTTTTACTTCCTCTAGATAGTAAAGATTGAATGTCTTCTCGGCGCTCCGCCAGGGCCGTTACTGACTCAGGCGGGGCCGATCCGAGGACCTCACTAAACCATCCAATCAGTAGTAGTGACGGGTGATGTTACAAAGGGCAGGGCCTCAGCAGCCTGTGAAAGACTGTTTAGTGTGGCAGGGCTCAGCTTCAGGCCAGGAAGAGCATGCATAGGCTCAAATAACTTTGATAACCTGCTGCTTTTGTGGCTGAACAAAGCCTATTGGTAGTGTTGTTGTACATACAGGATTTAGTCCAAAGGTCTCAAGGTCTCTTCCAATAAAGGTTCCACTGAAGTTTGACTTTTTACACTATTACAATACTTATTGGCAACTAGTTTTTATGTCTTCCGCTCCATAAAACGCATGTTAATGCTCAGTAGTACACATATGGTACTTTAATGTATTTACATTAAAAAAATCCCCTTACATTACTTTTACTTTTATACTTTAAGTAGTTTTGAAACCAGTAGTTTTACACTTTTACTTTAGTTGATATTTCAAGTATTTTTAAACCCTAGTATCTATACTTCTACTTGAGTAATGAATGGGAATACTTTTGACAGCTCTGGACATAATCACGTACTGGCTGCAGGACTTTGTGCTGACACACTACTCCTTTTGCTGCAACAGACCCACTGGCACCAGTGAAACGCTGCTCCAGGTCAAAATGGGTGAGGTAAAGGACATGGGGGGAAGGAGGAAGCTGGAGAAAACGAAAGAGAGAACACAGCACTACAACTGTAACACTTTACATATATATTCTATAAAAAAGAAGAGAAGAGAACAGGTTTTGCCCGTTGTGAGAGAAGCAAGCTTTAAGGCTCCATAGAGTCCGGCTGTGTGACCCAGGTCAACAGGATGATGAGCCAGAGCCAGGGGATCACGGCCGCATACATTACATCCCATCACAGCAACACGATCATTCACAGATATGAGAGCACTTAAACCAATTAGCATCCCGACAAGGCGAGCAGTCCAAGTGTTATCAACCTTCTATTTACCTGAAGCCACCAGAGAGTTAGACAGCCGGTTCTTATCGGTTCAGCATCATGATAATTGGCTCAGGGTCAAGTTTCTCATCTCATTGAAAATAAATCATTATTTAATTGTGAAAAGCCTGGAAGAGGTTTCTATGAAACCAGTGACATGCCATTACACTGTGCACGGTTCATTTCTCCAGCAGTCAATGGGGCACAGAGAGACAGTTAAATCTACTCAATGTGAACATGACCCCCTCGGTCCCAGGCTATGTATTTAAATGATATTCTACAAGCAAACAACATCTCCATGTTGACTTTGATGGAAGGTGTGCCGGCATGGGATTGGCTCAGATCAATTAATTAATCAATCAGACTCGGCTCTTCAGGACTGCTTCAGCACAACGGAGTGGTGCGTGTTCCAGGATGATGACATCAACACGTACACAGACGCGGTCATCTGCTACATTAGCAAATGCATCGATGACGTCGTACCCAGGATTACAGTAAAAACATTTCCCAACCAGAAGCCCTGGATAAATGGTGACATCCAGGCTAAACTCAAAGCACGGACTGCTGCCTTCATCTCGGGGGATCTGGAGGAATACAAGAAATCCAGGTACGCGCCCCACCATCTACAGGGACAAAGTGGAGTCCCTTTACAAGGTCTCCAACACTAGGAACATGTGGGCCGACTGAGAACCATCACAGACTACAAAGCCAAGACCAGCAGTGCTGATGTGGTGTCTGCATCTCTCCCAGAGGATCTGAACACTTTTTATGCACGCTTTGAGAGTAACTCTCCAGCTGCGGAGATCAAGAGGCCCAGGAGGACCGCTGCCCCCCAGTCATATCCAGGGCAGATTTGTGGAAATCCCTCAACCGGATCAACACTTGCAAGGCACCTGGACCTGATGGGATCCCCGGCCGAGCTCTCAAGGTGTGTGCAGATCAGCTGGCAGATTTGTTCACAGACATCCTCAACCTGTCACTGCTCCAGTCTGAGGTCCCCGCATGCTTCAAGAAGACCATCATTGTCCCTGTTCCCAAAGAAACAAAAATCCTCTGCCTAAACGACTACCGCCCAGTAGCACTCACTTCCATCATCATGAAGTGCTTCGAGCGGCTAGTCCAACCATTCATCTACCTCCTCCCTCCCTGACTCTCTGGACCCTCTTCAGTTTGCCTACAGGTCAAATAGGTCAACTGCAGATGCCATCTCCCTCACCCTCCACACTGCCCTCTCCCACCTGGACCAGAGGGACATATATGTGAGAATGCTGTTCGTCGACTACAGTTCAGCATTCAACACCATCGTGCCCCTGAAGCTCGTCACCAAGCTCAGAGACCTTGGGCTCAACATCGCCCTCCGTGATTGGATCCTGAACTTCCTGACGGGCAGACCACAGGCGGTGCGGATCGGCAGCACCACATCCTCCACCCTGACTCTCAACACCGGGGCTGCGTTCTCAGTCCTCTTCTGTACTCCCTGTACTCTACTCCAACACCATCGTTAAGTTTGCTGATGACACCACTGTCATAGGCCTGATCACCGGCAACGATGAGAAGGCCTACAGAGAGGAGGTCAGAGCCCTGACATCTTGGTGCCAGGACAACAACCTCCATCTCAACGTCAGCAAAACGAAGGAGCTGATCGTGGACTACAGGAAGAGACAAGGAGAAGAACACGCCCCCCCCTCCATCAACTGGGCCACGGTGGAGCGAGTCAGCAGCTTCAAGTTCCTCGGGGTCCACATCACTGATGACCTGACCTGGACCCATTACACAGACTCCATCAGAAAGACGGCCAGACAGCGGCTCTTCTTCCTCCGCAGGCTGCGGAAGCTCCACATGGACTCCAGGATTCTCTGCAACTTCTACAGATGCACCATAGAGAGCATCCTGACTGGCTGCATCACCGCCTGGTATGGCAGCTGCACCGCACTGAACCGTAAGGCTTTACAGAGGGTGGTGAAGTCTGCCCAGCACATCACCAGGACAGCGCTACCATCAATAGAGGACCCCTACACCCAGCGGTGCAGTAAGAAGAGCAGCCGGATTATTAAAGACCCCTTTCACCCCAGCCATAAACATTTTTGCCTGCTGCCATCTGGCCGACGGTACCGCAGCATCAGGGCCCGCACCATCAGGCTCAGAGACAGTTTCATCCCCCAGGCCATAAGACTCTTAAACTCCTCTGAACTGCAATAACTCCATCAAACTAGCACCGTGACATATTTGCATATTTGCACCTCTTATTTTATTGTATAGTGTGTAATTACTTGAGCATTGTTAGAAGAGAGCCTGAGACTCAAGCATTTCACTGCCAGCGACTGCTTAATGTTATTGTTGTGCATTTGACAAATAAAAATCTTGAATCTTGAATCTTGAATCTTAATCTTGATCCTTGGCGATTATCTGTATCATTACATTGCTTAACTTTTAATAAGCACCATGGAGCAGTCAAGCCCAGACTCCTGCTTTGCAAAAATTACTTGTTGGGTTAAATATATTAAATAGTGTGATAAGCTGCGATGTTTTGTGACAATGCGGTGTGATCTATCATCCTGGAGATCACAGGGCTTTTGCTTAATTCACAAGGAGGCTGACTCTGCCTCAGGAAGCACTTTAATTCATCTGTCATTTTCCAAAGTGTATGAAAAGTTATTTCTCTCTAAAATAATGCGAGCTACCAACAAAATAACTGCTATGAATAATTCAGATTCAGGAAACTGAATCTGACATTCTGCCTGTGTTAGTGGTGAGCAGAATATTTCATAGTATTTGTATCTGAACTCAATACAGTGACAAAGTGGCCAATCAGCCTTGGTGGGGGTATGAGATCTGCAAGTGCATTGCTTGTTTATTTTCTATGATCTAACCTGTAAGGAAGGATTTTTACGGATGCTGCTAACGTTTCCTCTTATATGATCACCACATTGCTGCCGTTACGTCCGTTGTTGAGGGGCCCTTTTGTATAGACCAATGTGCAAATGCATGGAATGAAAGGCCTACTCAGGTTTATTTTCTGGGCAAGCAGCAATCTGAAGAGGCCGTTCAATACCAAAGTGGCCTCTCAGTCAGGACTGTGCATCTCTTTGCTTAGCCTGTGTGCAATCGATGCTCCTCCTTGTTACCCTCGATCGGTCATCTGAAAGAGCACAATTCACACCTCCCAAATAAAGTTAAACTGAGCTCTCCTCTTCAATGAATAAGCGAGAGATGGGATGCGGTGGAGAGAAGGGGGGGGGGGGGATGAAGGATGAGCAAAGAATGTGAGGAAAGGACAGAAACCAGGTGGAGGAGGGAGATAGAGCCAGCTGTCTGCAGGCTTTTCACTGATGGACCTTACATTGCTCAACAAATACATTATTGAACACACAAACAAGACAATGAGGGTGTGTCGAGGCAATCGACATAAATAAATAAAATTCTTATTGTAAAAAGTACCAGACACTTTAGAGGAAACGTGTGGAGGTGACTCGGAGACTTGGAAAAATTGCATCATTACGGTATCATGATTCAGATCGGAAGCAACACCAACACCTGAGATGATACGATCAGGAAATCTGTAAATATCTTTTACAATCAAATAATTTTTTCAGTCCCGTGTTGAGCAAAATACCAAATATCTGCAGGTTTCAGGTTCTTTTGTGTTTGTGTATGAAAATAAACTGTTGTTGAGACAAAACAAGACATTTGAATATGTTATCTTGACCTTTGCATCTTTATGTTCACAATTTCAGTGTAAAGTTATTACTACTTTCTTGCATTTCGTGGACAAGATGATTCAGGGAATGGAGAGATTAATTTGCTGCATCCCTGGTACCCTATATGACTAAAAGTGTAGATCTGCTTTTATAGTGTTAATATTTCCTGTAAAATCACACGTGTGTCAGTCAAGGTCACATGACAACTACCATGTAACATTATGTCACAGTTATGAAATAATTCACAGCCAATTTACTCTTCAAAGATTCAAAGGCAAACTTTGCAGCTTGACGCTTTAAAGCTTTGAAGCTGTGAAGCTGTAAATCTGAGTGGAGTTGAGGAACAGATCAAAGCCAAATATCTCCTATATAAGGAGCCACGTCTTGAAGGAGCCACCGTCAGGACAAGCGCGAGTCAACAAGAGCCACACGAGATACATCTCACCTGTGACTTCCAATCACCGCCACTGACGACACCGACAGAAGAAAGCAGATACGCAAGAATTCGCTCTTCAAACCCTTAATATAACGTGGTCCAACTGCAGCACCTGTTTATCAACATGCAGAGGATCATCATCTCAACAGACATGACCCAGGAACATGAGTGCACCAGCAGCAGTACTCTGCAGGACCCAAGCCAAACCCTCCTGGTTTGGAAGAGGGAGATGCAGACGCTGGAGGCCCTGCAGGAGCTAGATGATATAAACCTCATCCTGAATGAGCTGATGGATGAAAGCTTGACCCCGACGGAACTGATGGATAAGAATCCCCGTCAGAGGGAGCTTGTGAATGAATACTCTGCCCTGAAGGACCCAGAGGCTCAAGACATCTTCCTCCTGAGGGAGCTGATTGCCCAATTCACTGCCATGGAGGAACTGGTGGATGAAAACCCCCATCTTGATAACTCCGCCCTGAGGGAGCTGAAAGCTGCAATCCCTCAGCTGAAGGAGCAGATGGATGAGAACCTCCATCTGAGGACGCAAGTGGAAAAAAACTTCGCCCTGATGGAGCTGGATGGTGAATACTCCACCCTGAAGGAGCAGACCGCCACCAACAACCTCACCTGGGAAACGAAGGGAAAGATGGTGGAGCAGATGGAGTCTCCTGCCTCACCTCGGACGCTGGAGGTCCTGGAGGAGCTAGATGATATAAACCTCACCCTGAATGAGCTGATAGATGAAAGCTTCACCCCGACGGAGCTGATGGATAAGACCCCCCGTCAGAGGGAGCTTGTGAATGAATACTCTGCCCTGAAGGACCCAAAGGCTCAAGACATCTTCCTCCTGAGGGAGCTGATTGCCCAATTCCCTGCCATGAAGGAGCTGGTGGATGAAAACCCCGATCTTGATAACTCCCCTCTGAGGGAGCTGAAAGCTGCAATCCCCCCATCTGACGATGCAAGTGGAAGAAAACTTCCAGGAGAAGAAGGAGAAAAGGGAGAAGGATGAGAAGAAGAAGCAGGACAAGAAGGAGAAAAATGAAAGGAAGAAGATGGAGAAGATGGAGAAGATGGAGAGGAAAGAAATGAAGAAGATAGAGAAGGAAAAGAAAGAGATCAAAAAGAAGGAGAAAAAGGAAACAAAGAAGATGGAGGAGATGGAGATGAAAAAAAGGAAGAAGATAGAGAAGGAAAATAATGAGCAAGAAGGACGACGACGGGGAAATGGTATAGCTTTTGCTGCTGCCTCTGACCTGTCAATCAACACATCCCTTACCCCCCCATCCCTTACCCCCCCCCCGCCCTTGTGGGGGGGGTAAGTGCCTAGTGCCGCACCAAATAATAATATAGTTCACATAAATGTGGTTTCACAAACAGACTCATGGACCTTGGTGGTGGTGTGCGCATTAAGGTTTGTTAACTCTTCACAATTTTCTTCTATGACTTCTGTAAAGATTCATAATCATCTTTATATATCGTTTGTGTTTGATTTAGCAAGACAACAGACAACCGGCCACACAGAATAAATCCAGTGTTTGCTTTGTCTTTCTTTTTGACTTATATTTTTCTCTAACAGAGAACATTAAAGACTTTTTGTGACGTTTGTGCATGGCATTCTTGGGCGTCTGCACTTCTTTACTTTGCCAAAGACCAGTCGTGCAAAAAATAGCTTAGGATGCCTCCCATGATGCCCTCTTTGCAATTTCTCTCTGTCATCGGCCCTCAGCTTTGAGTGCACGCATAATAGAGGCAGAAAGCGAGAGATAGGTGTCATAACTGGTCATAAAAAATTATCATCACTACGCCCTTTTGGTTGCACTTTTTCAGTCATTTGATATATGAAATATGGTGCAGCCTGCGAAGCCTCAGAGCTAAAAACAGCCGCGGTATCATCTCGATGCAGAATGGACTGGATTCGGCAATTTGCCACACGATGGGTAATAATCTCAAATCTCTCAATCAATTGTGCATGGTGTTATGCAAGCCTATGCGACAAAGCAGAGAATCCTCCATGAATATGATGTCTCTGATGGAGCAAAGTTGCTGCATACTTTTAAAGGGAACATCCAATCCAATACAGATGGCATGTGAGGTGCACAGTAGGAAGGCATCTGATGTTGTTTATTTTATTTTTTATTGCAGAGACATCCTGCAGTGCGAGGGATGTGTGGGGAGCCGGCACATCGTGTTCTCAGAGTCTTGACATCGATGCAGCACACTTCCGCATCACAATCGAAATTGGGATTTTTCGCAAATGAGAATTATAGGATTACATATCATCCATACCGACTCATTCCTATTGACAGTCAGTGGTATGCAGGATTGGCTTCTTTCCCCAGAATGCAAAGGGAGGAAGGAAGAAAAGCCCGGTAGATTGATTGCCAATCCATCTCTGGGACAACACACGGTGTCAACTACATTTACACACCTATGTAGAGTCTTTGATTCATCAGCCCTCCGTCTTTCTAACTACTCGCAGAAACGGAAAATTGAGACATTGATTTACTTTGCATTGCTCTTCACGAATTGCATTATGCATCATCCCCCTGCACAGCACAATGTACGGGAAATTCATACATCTTTGTGTTTTGTCCCTGAAAATTAAGGGGGTCAGGGGAGCAACAAAATGATGCAATTCAAAACCGGGGAAAGACAAACAGTGATGAGGAAAACTGATATGTGGACAAATCAAGAATATATCTCAGTTCCTGCTGCAAAGCAAAAATGGAATATGGCTTCATGTGGAGTTCAACTTTGGTGAACTTTGAACCCGTGAAAGGGAAAAACAGAGAGTGAGCTTCTCAGAGGAGGAAGATTGATCTAAAACTGAAACAAAGCGAATGGATTAGATCAGGTCAGGCCAGGAATAAGCAATAAATGCCACATTCCTCTTTATCAGGAGTCATAATTAATCACAACGAGTGAGCTGCAAGGAAGTGTCCAAGGCCTCCCTTCATCACAGAGGAGAGACAACACAGCTGATGTCCCCAGTCCTCTGACCGGTGAATACACATGGAGGACAATCTAACTGGCTCATACTTAACAACACAATATGTATATATTCAGCATAAATATACAAACACACATAACAGTGTCCGTTGTTCCATTAAGAGTCTCCAATGAACGTAACCCCGATCTACTGGCACTTTTCAGTGACAAGTCCATGTGGGTAGCCTATCAAACTCAGCACAATTTAAGATTAAGATTAAGATGCTTTATTAGTCCCAAACACATGCACAGACATGCAAAGGCACACTCATGCAGGTAGGGAAATTTAATCTCTGCTTTTGACCCATCTGGTGCAGGACACACCGAGCGCCATGTACGGCGCTTGGGGAGCAGATGTTGGGGGAGTAAAGTGCCTTGCTCAGGGGCACTAGACAGGGTAGGGAGGCTCTTGGATCTTTGGACAGATCAATCCAGGTTCGTCTTTTGTTGTCTCTCCGTGGAGTCGAACCAGAGACGAACCAGAGAACTTCTCTGCCCATAGTCCAAGTTTCTGCCACTAGACCACCGCCTCCAACAGTCTCTGTAGCTAAACTATCAGTAAACATAAAACTATCCTGAAGACACAAAACCAAGTCACAACATTAATACATTACTAAAATAACTAATGCAGATACATTTAACTAAGGCTGTTATCCGTCCAATGAGCCTTTGCACTCATATTGTCCAACCAGAGCTCACCAGCCACTTGTGATCTGAGATTTACTTCCATCTTCAATGGTAGTGTATCTTCAATTGTATTAAATCATATTTACATGATTAGAGTCAGAGACAATGTTATTGGCTGTTGTGCAATAGTAGGAGTAGAATTGACGTTGGCTTATTATTAATAATCATGAAATATGATTATTAAATTAACAATTATTTATTAAAAATAATCAAAAATGATAAAGCTATTAATTAAGAACAGTAACACATTTAATTAGAAATGATACGGTTATCCATTAATAATAGTTAAAATAATTAATGAAAACAATAAAATTATCAATTAAGAATAATACAAATCTGTAATCATTGCTTATTGTCGCGGGGCACCACCCTGGTTACAGGGACCAACAATTCAATCTTTAAATATCAGTCTCATAATGATAAATGTCAAATCAATAATCTCAATATTTAATATTAATAATTATTTAATTAACAGTGAAGGCTTCTAAGTTCGAGCACAGGCAATCATAATCCAGCTGCAATCACATACATATGCACAAATAATCACAGACTACAGATACTTTAATTACAAAAGCATTTATTAAAAAGGGGAAATAAAGTTAGTGTTATTTAATGTTTCATCATTTTAACAAACTCCGATATTTCAAAGATAAACACAGCAGCAGCACTTATCACAATTCAGAAAGTACATGTAAAACCGGCGGTCTACCTATGTATGTCTGTCATGGTATGCGTGTGTGTCTGTGTCAAAGTGTCTCTCTGTGTGTGTGTGTCTATGTGTGTGCATGTGAAATACAGTTAGTGTTATTTAATGATTCATCATTTTAACAAACTCCCATATTTCAAAGATAACAACAGCAGCCGCTTATCACAATTTAGAAAACACATGTATTCATCTATGTGTATCTGTGTGTGTGTATCTGTCTGTGTCTATCAATGTGTCTCTGTGTCTGTGTGTGTGTGTGTGTGAGAGAGCGAGAGAGAGAGAGAGAGAGAGAGAGAAAAAGAAGGGGGGCGTGGCGATGACGAAGTCACGTCACATCTAAGATGGCGGCCGATCATGATTCGTGGAACCAAGGCCTAAAAACTCTCAAAATGGCGAATTGACTACAAAACAAGGTGGCGGAGCCGTTATGAATTTAGAGCCAGAATGGGAGGAGAGTGAGAGAGGAGGCGTGGCAATAATAGACTCAAAATGGTGGTTTAACTTGCGTTCTTCAAAATGGAGTCTATGTTAATGACACCATGTGGCCGAAGCTCACACTGGTGGTCGTCACATGAATTACACAAAGGGATTTTCAGACAAAGAGAATTCTTTGTCTCTGCTTTGGCGTTCGGCCGCATGGCTTCCAGATGTGTCCAGCCTCTCTGAATATAGATTTAACTATGTTACATGAACTGTATTCTAAATACAGATCGGATGTGTGTATAGGTCGGTTTAGAAGGAGAGAGAGAGAGAATACAAGGAGAGAGCAAAGCTCTTAAAAGCACCGTCAGAGACAAGTTACATTTACTTTACCACTCAGCACCCAAGTGGCGTTGTGTGCTGAGGTTTGACCGGTAAAGTATCTTTAAAGTTGTTCAAACGGTCACAATGAGCTGGAGACGCTGCTCACGGCGCTTAAAAACTATGGCACAAGGCCGTAACCGGAAACCGGAAGTGGTGAATAGCCGCTAAAACACTGGAGACTCTGCGGTCTCATACAAAACAAATACATTCAAGTATTAAAACAATACGCTACGTATTAGATTAACATCTGCCCAGACAATAAAGCCTCTTACTGTGACCTTCACGGTGTTGCATGCGCGTGTCGCGCGGATATTTCGGAAGTCCAGTGAATAATCGTGGCCGCTCAAGCTCTGTTGCGCTGGTTCCTCTGTCGCAGCGGCGTCGGCTGGGCCGAATAGGAGCAGATTCGTCTTGCTCCTCAACGGGATGAACATCGTCCTTCTTCTTCAGGGATGTGGAGGTCGTGCTCCTCAGCGGAATGAATCTCGCGCTTCTGCAGGGGACGGCTGTGGAAGCCGTTTGTAGATTGTTGGGAAAAGAAAGTAAAGTCCATGGGGAAAGTGAAACAGTCTGAGATTGTTCCGCGTGCAATTTCCTGTTTGGTCTTTTCAAGTTAAAACAGCAAAAGTCCTTTTGAAAATAAAAACGTCGACTGAGATAAAAGACAATGAAAGAAATGAAAGAAAATAACTCTGGTTGCCCCCTTTAGCAACTAAATCATCTGGAGAGACCCGGAGGGGTCTGTTGACGACTTCAGAGCAGGGAAAAATGGCTGATAAACTAGAAGTTAAGGTTACCCCCTTTAGCAACTAAAACAGCTGGGAGGCCCCGAAGGGGCCTCGTGATGTCTTCAGAGCAGGGTAAAAATGGCTGATAAACTAGAAGTTAAGGTTACCCCCTTTAGCAACTAAAACAGCTGGGAGGCCCCGAAGGGGCCTCGTGATGTCTTCAGAGCAGGGTAAAAATGGCAGCGATTATTGATGTCTCAGTGGTTTTATTCTACCTGAGAGGTTCTGCCTCCTTGAGGTGCTGGTCATGGGATGATGCTGGCTTTTAGCCAATTGAGTGTCAGAGGTCAAAGGAGAGTGGGAGGGGCCAGGAGCAGAGCAGGGGTTTCTGGGGAGACCCCAGGGATTAAGTTAACACCAGAAGATACAATCTCCGTGCTGGATCTTAGAGGGAGACTTTAGCTGGCTTCATCTTGGCTCAAAGGCCACGCTTTTACGACCCATTGTGTGTGGATCCTACCACATGGTTAGTTCTGTAGGGACTCTTGCCCAACATGGCCAATTTGATGTACTAGGTTGGCCTACGTACGTGTGTGTGTGTGTGTGTGTGTGTGTGTGTGTGTAGCAAAGAGCTGCTCACCATGCAATATTCACCAAGTGCTGGGGCCTGTCTATTTAACAGAAGCTACACTAGATCAAATGATTAAATCTTTAAATGGACCAGACCTTTTAAACGTCACTGTTAGGACGACCACACTTACGGCTGGACCGTACAGCAAAAGAAGACCAAGGCAGGATAGTTGCGTTTCACAGACGGGTCTCTCAGGCAACATGGCACACGTCCTCCAACTCATGCAGCAACCACACGGGAAAACACTCTCCCCACTGATAACAAAATGGCTCCTTATATAGGGTGCCTAGTTAAGGAGGGAGAAACCAATCCCAATGCTGACATGCTCTCCTTTTGAAAACACTTTTCTTTTATCATCATACCCACCATTCTCCTATATACACACCCCAACACACATTTATTTACAAACACCCCCTCATCCCCAATTCCAGCACTTTACAATAATCACATACACTAATCTTCCCACACCCACACTAATCACTACTTGGATGCCCCCGAAACTCTAAATATGGTGCTTGTTTCCTGGGGAGGCCTTTTGCCCAAACACCCTGGAGACAAAAGAGACTGGTGAGTACCATTACACACACAAACACACACTTTACCCTTCCCAATATACTTACACACACTATTGCACAACGTATGATATTACATCTCATCTTAGCGTTCAGTTACCACAAATGCACATTAACTCTCATGTCCCTCTTTTGCAGGTGGAACCATTTGGCCATCACAGAACCTACCAGCTCAGATTTAAAAAGGACAATAAATGTATCACCAATCGATAAAGATGAACTGTTTTTAAGTGTGCACATATGCCATGTACAAACTCTGCAAATCTAATAAAGTGCAACCGCTTACAAACGCATGTGCAATTATTAAAGTGCATGTACCCGGTCAAAGCGCATGGTGCAATATTCCCCAAACCTAATCTCAAGCTCCAGGGAACGAAGTCCTCTTCGTTACAGTCACTCTTCAGATTTGTCTGATTTCATAAAAATATATTAGTCCTTCACATTAACTGCAACAATCATCTTCTAGATCATTTGCAATAAACCAGGGAATATGAAATAAATTGTACTGAAAGCAAGCTTTGATCATTTTAAATGTATTTTTTTTGTTTCTCTTATTGAGGAACCCTCACTTTGATTCATGATCTTCCCTCAGGCTGAATACGAGCACTAATTTTCTCTCTGGATGTGGGCCACATAGATATATATAAAGGCTAGACGCCTCATCCGTGTTGCCGGTCTTCCAGTTTAACTTGCGGGCATGGCTTCGGGCGACATTCCAGATGTTGAGGCTGTTTTTTAAGAGCCGGTGGCAGATTTGTCATTTTCACAAAGCGCCTGTGTGAAACACTATAAGCTTCTAGCCTGATGACGATCTCACTACGCCACCGAGTCGCTGAAATAAACATCGCGCGTTAGATAAATGTCTCGTTCTTTGCTTTGTCAGCTGTATTTCAATCAGGAGAGACTTGATTTCCAATTAACAGATTTTATTTATTTACTTTTTACACGCACAGAAATGTGAATGTTAAACAATCTTTGTCATTTTAGACCCCTGTGAGATGTCATCAGGATTTAGAAGGGGGTGTAGCAGAACATCGAACAGGTATACCCCCCGGGGTCTAGACACTGGTGGTGGTTTAACGTCTAATGTAAGTTTGGAAGGCAAATCTTATGCTCGTAGTCCTATTGAACTTGCTAGTGTGGCATCCTCTGCCCTCAACCCTCACAAGGGTAAGGAAAAACTACAAAAACCTTGACAGGAAAAAAGTAGAAACCTCAGGAAGAGACGCATGCAAGGGATCCCTCTTCCAGGATGGACAGAAGTGCAATGAATGCCACTAGTAATCGTATATTGATAGGCAGTTTTGAATATTCTTTGTCCGTGATCAGCTGCCACCATGATTGGGCGCTGCAATGATCCTTGATCCGTTGGCCTAATCCGTTGAGGTCTGATGGCAGGCTGAGGAAGAGAGGAAAGGGACTTTTAAAGTTAGGCAGCTGCTAGATGACTGGCTGACAGAGCCCGCGCCCGACCTGATTGGATGATAAGGCACACCCCCGATCAGCTGATCACTAGGCAGGCTAAGTCCTCCATTGGGCGTTCCTATGTATAGGAACACCCCTGATCAGCTGATCGTCTGCAGGTTAAGTCTTCCTGAATGAACTTACGCTAGCTTCATATCACCAGATGTGCTTTAAGGTAACGCCCATGTCATCTGGTGATAGTCCGAACACAGAATAAACGCTATAAACGTTATACCAGGCTTTACAAATCTGACGCTCCTCTTCATAGGAGACACAGGGAGCATTGAAGAACACACACGCGTCACCAGCTCCACTCGAAATGCTTTTGTTTGTCGCTGGTGATCATTACAACGCGCACACACCAAACCAGTGCTACATGTAAACATCCCTCACATTAACAAGGCGGAGGCTCGAGGGGTGTTTTCATGAGTTAAGTTGGTGAACGCGCTTCTAATGGACGTGTGGAGCTTCACGTGTCCTCCTGTGGCTGATGGTTAAAGTCAGCGGACGGGATTTTAAAAGATGTTCTCGTTGTTGTCGATGATAAGGTTCTGCCATCGGAGAATGAAAACAACCCAACCGCTCATCACAGAACGGGTGTGTTGGTTTTTCGTAGCTTCTGTAATGCAAGTGTTGTTTATCTGTGTGAAATCAACAGATGATCTGTCCGAAGTGTGTCAAATGCGTTGTCAACATGACATGTGGGACGAGGCTAAATATAAATCTGAAAAAATTCCACCACGGGAATCGATCTGCTGTGGTCCACATAAAAATAAACGTAGTGACAATGGTGCTGTCCACTGTACCACTGATCAGAGTGATAAATAGATTCACCTGTATGCTTTTATCACTGTGAAGCCTGTGCACAACTTAACAGGCGTTATTGTTTCAGGGAACACGCCCAGGTTAACTTGTGACAGTCAAAATGTAACCGTAAACTCAGAGTTATCGGTCACACGTCACACATTTGGACACCGCTGCGCCCGTGTGCTTAGCACACGCACGACATCATGAAAAACGGCTGTATCCTGCACTCATACAAAGCAGAAGCCACAAAAGAGTTTGCGTGCTTATTATAAGTCTGCGTTTCATGTGCTCGTTGATATCATGGTTGGTATGAAGCAAGTATACAAACACGAGTAACTGGCTCAACGCTGCAAACAGCCACTGGACACCAGCATTGAGAGGCAGAAGTAGTAGGGCTGGATCATTACACTCCTGTGACCAATCCTGCATGAGACTGCGGTTAGGCCCGCCTTTCTCATTAGCATAAGGACACTGCAAATGAAAAGGAAATGTATCAGGGAATAAATAAATGTGCAAATATATTTAAGACATTTATTTTGACATTTCTCTTAGTATTAACATATTTATTTATTTATTTCTGTATTTATTTATTTATTTCCATTTTTATTTATTCATTTATTTATTTATTTCTGTATTTATTTATACATTTATTTATTTATTTATTTTTACTTATGTCATGTATGGTCCTCCATACTTTTTAGGATACATCACCTGGACAAATTCGAAATCAACAAGGAATTATTCTAACAACAGGAGCTGTATATTGTGATTATAGCCAAAGCCCCTTACAGTTAGTGTCCAGTGATGGTGCTCGCAGACAGCTCAAATCAGGACATCATAATCCAGGGGATCTATCTGCATTCATGCAATATAGAACAGAGAAAATCAAACCGGTTATCTCAGGAGCAATTTGCTCTAATATTAAGATGCAGAATAAATAAATCATATGACCAAGACAAAAAAGGCCTACAAGTGAAGGAGCATGATTAAAAAGATCCTCCCTCATATGCAGTGTAGTCACATTTATCACTTACCTTCCTCAGTCCTTTATTTTTACCTCTCCAAATGTCCGTCATTTGGAAGGAGTCAAGTAGATATCCCCTGCCTCTGCTTGCCTCTGAGAAATTACTCAGCGCAATCGTTAGGTGGAATCAAATGGAATCAAATTTGAACCCACTTCTTAATAAAAAATCCAAATGCTGAAAACTTTGCTTACTTCACTTTCCACAAGTGCATCTGGACGAAGGTGTTCCTGGAGGTTCCGTGTAAACAGTTTGTAAGGGCCTGCTTTGCTCCACCACACCTCCGGCTTTTTCCCAGCCCAAATGTTGTGTACCACTATGTAGAAAAAAGTTGACATATTACTTGCAATAAATATTAGCAAAATAACTTAAGTCATAATTAGCTATTACCTGTTTCCAAAATGTCTGAAGGGACACACACTGTTGCAGATGGGGGTGACGGTGAGGCGGCTGGAGATGAGGTAGAGGCGACTGGACATGAGGGTGACAGGGCTGGAGATGATGGGGCTGGAGATGAGGGTGAGGCCACTGGAGATGAGGCGGCTGGAGATGAGGGGGACGGGGCTGGAACTGAGGGTGCTGGAGCTGAGGTTGAGGCGACTTGAGATGAGGGTGAGAGGGACATTGTGGATTCGGTCATCCATTTGTGGGGGATGCGCGGCGTAGGCTCAATATATGGGCTTAATTGTCAATGTTGACTTTATGAATGACTTTACTTTTCGGCGTGACTAGATCCGCGTTTTTCCCCTCCAATTTCACGATCGTGAAGGGGCAGAGCATGGAGGTCTCCATTTCCCCCCCCTTTCTCTGCTCCAGGCGTATGTTTGCCCTCATCACCTTTTGGCCAACTTTAAAATGGTCGTCATGACCCATCTCCTCTCTCTTTCTCTTGATCTTTTCCCTTACTTTCTCCATGTTGGCTTGAGCCCTTCTGTAGTAGGCAGGGAGGCTCTTCATTCCAACAGGTTGGGTCTCCTGGGCAATAAGAGCCTCCACACCATCATTTGTCACCTCTGTCAAGAAACACATCAGAATGTTGAGTTACAGCAGCCATGAAGTGAAACATCCTAATTTCCAGTTTTTCCCAAAATACACACATTACATGTGTACTTTCCTACATACCAAATACTCCTCAGGAACCTCCGTAGGGTACCTGGCCTCACGTCCAAACATGAGGAAAAAGGGGGAGTATCTGGTGGTCAATTGCTTCTTTTGTCCTTAAAGCAAAAAGTGTTGCTTAGAGGTGGCCATCCCAGGTGTTTGGTTTTTCCCCCACCAATTTGGTCAAGGTCCTGTTAGGTCATACACACAACATTGAGACATTAAGATTGCAATGTGAAAAAAGTCATAAACTGACATATACCATACCTCTGAATAGTTCCATTCATTTTTTCCACCAAGCCGTTGGTCTGGGGGTGGTAGGGAGAGCAGAGACTTCTCTTAATGCCAAGCTTCTCACAGACATTATAGTTGAGCTGAAAGAAAAGTGGAAACATTGATATTGAGCCCATAACATTTATGATACAGTGCCGCAGCTAGCTATTTTGGTGCCCTAAGCATAACTCCTTTATGATGCCCCCCCCCCTCCCCTTGACTAAAAAAGGTTTGTTTCTAACAGTTTTACATTTTATTAAAACGATAAAGGAAAATCTAATTGGTAAACCCAGTACACAGAACAGCCAAAACATACATACACACAAGTATTGAGATGTGCAAAATCTTCGTAGAAATTAAATAGTCATCCATAAATACAAACTTAAAAGCAGAAGTATACAAGTGAGCAATTTTCTTCAATAAAGCATAGATTTAGAAGCAAACAATTCACACCACCATAACTTTTTTTGAGCGATTAAATATATCTCTTGTTCTGCCTGTTTTGTGATATACATGCCTAAAAGGTGCCTAATATTTCTATACTGAAATAATATCGGTATTATAATTGTAAGCTATTTTATTTAATGACGTTATTGTTGAGGGTTGAGTTGTATTTCCTGTTCTAAGCGGGTTGTTGGTAGTGACTCTTATTTTGAAAGGGGTTTTAAAGTAAATGCGATCTGTGATGATATGAGTTAAGTTGTAAAATGAGGGGAGAATAAACGGGTGTGCTGTCCCGAACGCATGACCTGCTCTAGTGTCCCCAAAACGAGCGGTGGCCATTTTTGGTCGGTGTCAGTTTTCCAACCAGATCCATCCCAACAAGCTCAAGTGGCTCATTTACCTGAGGAAAGAGAACATGTTATGGAAATGTGTTGTTTTTCCGGGATAAGATGTCATTTCAGGGCAGTCACCTGAATTGGAACGTAAGCCTTCTTTATTTTGAGGACATTCCTTCTGGCCTGGCAGGGAGGACACTCCAATACCTAAACAAATGTGAGGAATCATTAAATGAAAAAAGAATCAAATTGAATATGAAATAGAATGTGTAATTTACTACACCATGCACAGAGGTTACTGACAAAATTAATTCAAGCTCACCCATTTCCATATGTTCTCTTCCATCCCAGGCCAATAGTATCGCAAGAAAATGGCATCCTGTGTTTTCTCCATCCCGCAATGGCCTCCATGCTCGCTCGCATGGAAGGCCACAAACACATTGTTTGCCTCCTCTAGTGACGTAACTACTTTGGCGAGATACTCGTCCTGCTTCCTTCTACGGCATACATAGTAAAGCTGCCCATCTGAGGGCCATAATGATATTAGTAACTCCACATCAGTGCCTTATTGTTTGGCCACTACTTACCCTTGAAGATGTAATTTTCACATCTCCTCTTTATGGTATACCGCTCTTTGGAGGATAAACCTAAAGGATAGGCATTATGCCTCAGGAAGTCTTCAATTTCCCTGACTATTTTACGGTCCATTCTAACTATCTAACTATGTGTCCCTGACTAAACTGTTACTAATCTGAATATTACCCTGTGCTAATTTATGCCTACTGCTACTCATCACGGATATGGTGAGGACCCAAAAGCAGCACAGGCAGACTAGCTGGTAGACAGGTCCAGTGGGGGGCATGGCGAGCCGGCTTGTGCTGGTTGCAGGTGGGACAGGCATTGATGAAACCCTGAATGTCCTCATCCAGTGACGTCCACCAGAACCGGCGCTGCATGACGTCCTTGGTCCGTTGGATCCCTGGATGACAGGTAAGTTGAGTGCTGTGGGCCCATTGTAGGACCTTGGACCGGAGGTCCGGCGGGACGAACAGACGGTTGGGAGGGCAAGCACTGGGTCCAGCCTGGTCTTGGGCGGCGGCCCTGACCCTTTCCTCTATCTCCCATGTGAGTGTGGCCACCAGACGGTAAGAAGGCAGGATAGTGTCTGGGTTGGTCCTGTCCCCTTCCTCTTCCAAGAACCGACGGGACAGGGCGTCGGGCTTGACGTTGCGGGACCCCGGTCAATAGGAGAGGGAAAAGTTGAAGTGGGTCAGGAAGAGTGCCCATCGAGCCTGGCGGGAGTTCAGTCTTTTAGCAGAACGGAGGTACTCCAGGTTCTTATGGTCTGTCCATACCAGAAACGGCAATTTGGTCCCCTCGAGCCAGTGTCGCCACTCCTCCAAAGCCAACTTGGTGGCGAGGAGTTCTCGGTTCCCAATGCCGTAATTCCTCTCTGCAGGGGTCAAACGTCGGGAATAGAAGGCGCAGGGGTGCAACTTCTGGTCAGAGGCTGCTCTCTGGGACAAGATGGCCCCCAGTCCTAAGTCAGAAGCGTCCACCTCGACCACGAACTGCCGTTCAGGGTCCGGCATTCGGAGGATGGGGGCCGAGGTGAATCGTGTTTTCAAGGCCTGAAAAGAGTCATTGGCGGCCGTGGACCAGAGAAAAGGCACCTTGGAGGAGGTAAGAGCAGTGAGGGGGGCCGCCACCGAACTGTAGCCCCTGATGAACCTCCGGTAGAAGTTGGAGAAGCCCAGGAAACGTTGAAGCTGCTTGCGGGAATCAGGGGTGGGCCAAGTGGTGACGGCAGAAACCTTAGTTGAGTCCATCTCCACGGTCTCTCTCCCTACAACGTACCCCAGGAAGGAGACAGGCGAGGCGTGAAACACACACTTCTCGGCCTTGACGAACAGGGAGTTTTCCAGGAGGCGGTGGAGGATCTTCTGGACGTGATACACATGTTCCTCTCTGGAGCGGGAGAAGATCAGAATGTCATCAAGGTACACAAAGGCGAACCTGTTCAGCATGTCCCTGAGCACGTCATTCACCAGAGCCTGGAATACAGCAGGGGCATTGGTGAGGCCGAAGGGCATCACCAGGGACTCGTAGTGACCGGTGGGGGTATTGAACGCTGTCTTCCACTCGTCCCCCTCGCGGATCCGGACCAGGTGATAGGCGTTGCGCAGGTCAAGCTTGGTGAATATGGTGGCTCCCTCTAGGAGCTCGAAAGCTGAGGAGATGAGAGGCAGGGGATATCGGTTCTTGATTGTCATGTCATTTAATCCTTGATAATCAATGCAGGGGCGGAGTGTCTTGTCTTTCTTCTCAACGAAGAAAAAAACAGCTCCAGCCGAAGACGAGGAAGGGCGGATGATGCCCGCCGCTAGACCGTCATTGATGTAAGTCTCCATCGCCCCCCTCTCAGGAACGGACAGGGAATACAGGCGTCCTCTGGGCGGTGTGGCACCGGGCTGGAGGTTGATGGCGCAGTCATAGGGCCGATGTGGGGGAAGGGAGGTTGACTTGGCCTTACTGAAGACCTCCCTGAAGTCCAGATACGCAGCCGGGACTCCCAGTACATCAGTGGAAGAACTGGTCCCGGCAGAAGATCGTGGTGCGGCGGCAGACCTGGTGACAATATTGGGCTCTTAGACAACTAACACCTTCATAGACCTTTCTGGGTACCACCAAGATAAAGGATTTAATATAAAAAGCCACATGATGCTCTCATTAGTTTGTGACATTCCACAGGCAAATCACAACATCAGGCATCAAGTCCATTGGCAGGTTGTCATCCGCCCTTCTAGAAGTGGTTTTGGTTCTTGTTGCTACCGACTAAAATAAACAGTAAAGAAGTTTTGAATGTCTAAAATGTGCTGTAATAAACAACACGTTATATAACTTGCAGAAACAAAAAGCTAAAATGTGACATAATCACATATTTATATTTATACTTCAATCTTATACACCTTCAATTATTGTTGGTCACTGATACACATACCCTTTGAAGATGAGCTGGAAAGTTGAAAATGGTTGGCACAACACCATCTTTAAGCCGGACAGTCTGCCCCGTCCTGTCAAAGTCCTCTCTCCTGAAGTGCTCACTGCACAACATGGTCTCACAAAACGGTTCGTAAGATATCTTACTAAAGACGCAATGTAAAAATATCTGTACAAGATCTGACAAAATGCTCCAAACGACCAGTGCGCCTGCCCAGACCTCTGCCATGCTCTCACTCTGCGTTGCTCTGATAAAGCAACATGGCGGAGATTGCTGTATTCTTTTTTGGAAAACGCTATGTTTAAGTAATGTTTCTTAATAAAAATGTGTTTTGAAGATATTTATGGCGAGATATGTGTGTTTCAGTTTCAATATTTTCATTCAGTGAACTTCTACGGTGTTTGGTTTGTTAGTTATTCCGAAGAGTTTCTGTCGTATCTAAGAGGGTTGCTATGGGTGCTTTTGTCGCTCCTTGCCGTCAAACCGGAACACTTTGTAAATTGCCCCCGTTACATTACTATCTTTTCATATAGTGCAAGGCATCGGTAGAAGAAGGACACACAAGATGTGTATTTAATCAGGACAAAATGCCTTTTTATTTTCCACGCCCCGTAAATTCGTCGCTCTACAGCACATAACCACGTCCGTAACAAAAGCCGTGCGCCGGAAGTTAAGTCATTCTCCTTCGCCCACCCCCCCCCCCCCCCACACACACACACTGCCTCGCGCCGTATGTTGAGTCATTCTTCTCCTTCACCGACCGCACCCTACCTGTCCGTTGCTCCTAACTCCGACCTCAACCAAGTCCTTTATAGATAAAAAAAAAAGGCTCTTTTAAGAGCCAACATCTGTCCTTTGTCCTCTCTCTTTGTGTGAGACAGTGTGTCTCATTTGTTTGTATGTGTTTGTGTGTGGTTTTTCCCCTTCCACCACTGTGAACTAATGCATGGAATTTTCATGGATGCATTTTTAGATGGCATTGATTTCCTTGCAAAAAAGAAGTTGTTTGACAATGTCATGCATGTGAAAAGACTTGAGGAGGAGGTCAAAATCCTTGCTACCGAAGTAAGGCAGTATTGGGAGTACCTCAAGAAAAGGGAGCATGACTTGAGTGGTCTTTTCACGAGCATATCAATCAATCAATCAATCAAATTTTATTTGTATTATTATACATTCTGTTAAACAAATCTTATTTCCTGCAACATTAAAACCTTTTGTGGTTACTCTATATTCTCAATGCTCGAACATGAGTTGTCTGACTGAACTTGAGATATGTTCACAAGCCATCTGATTCTATTAGTCATCCGAAATAACTGGTTGATTATTAATCAATTTCTATGCTTTTATATGGTTTTGTTTTGAAGGCAGATTGTATATAAACAAATTGTTAACCATTTTAACACTTTATACCAATAAATAATTCTGGTAATAGTTCCTGAAGATTTGTGTGAAAAAGGTGATAAATCCGTTGGGCAGTGAATGCACCCTTTTCTGTCCGCGGAACAGCGCGGTAACAATAAAGTGTGAAAAAGCATTGGTAAACGTATATGTGTCTGTTTTTTATAACGATATTTATTTCAAAATTCTAACACATATGCTTTGCTTAAGCATATTTGGTTAAAAACAAACCGCTAATATGTTTTCCAAACCCTATTTTTAGAACCCTAATCTGAACCCGGAAGAAGGATACAAAGAACTACAAATCGGAATGGTGGTCCCGTACGTGTATGTGTGTTGTTCTCACCTTTTATAGTTCTGATGTATTTTTACTATTTTGTGAGATTGTGACATGGGACCTTGCATGCTTCTTTATGGTATATTGGTCTAAGAAAAACACCTGTTAGGTCAGATTTAGTTTTTCTTACTAATAAAACGGTAAAATCTCGTTTTTTCAAGGTTTTGGCCCTACTCAGTGGCGCCCCCCATAGTTTGGCATTGGGCTATGTTAGGGGAGTTCAAGACCTTTCCAAAACAGTTCATACCATGTCTGTTGCATATTTAGTTTCCATCCTGTAAGCCATCAAAGCTGACTCAGATGCAAGGTTCAAAGCTCACCCCTTAGGAGCAGGAGCCATCCACAATTTTCCCACTGACATAATGTTACTACAGAGGCCAAGACCTTTACAACGATGTCTTTGCTTTTGTTCTACAACAAAGTTTACATTTCATCTTTGTCATCTTGCTCCAAACTCTGGGGTGTACATTCTCAGACCCCATTGAGGTCCAAGCTGGATCAAATCGGTTTAAGTGGTATTTAATGGCCAGATATGGTCAAAATATGTGTATTTGCTTCATACACAATCATATGTTTCACTTTTGGACCAACTTAGACACCTTTGTTCATTAACAAACCAATTTCTCACACCCCAGTTTCAGACTGTTGCCCTCCTCACCTCTGGGAGGCGCTACAGGGTCCTCCGTTCCCGGACCAGCAGGTTCAGGAACAGGTTCTTCCTGTGGCTGTCACCCTGCTGAATCACCATGTTGCAGAGTTCATATGTATTTTTTTTATATTAACTTGATATGGCCAACCATCCCTCGGCTGACAGAGAGGTCATATATGGCCAAGATTAAAGTGTGTAATAGTTCAATTAGAAATATGAGGAAAAAGTCAATGTTGCACACATATTGTTGAAAATTACTGTAGCATGACCTCTATTAAATAGCTTGGTAGGCCTTTTCCATACAAGAACATGCTGTGCTGGAGATGGGAGTTGCGATACAATTGCCTTCTGTGAGGTGCAGATGTTTAACCCATTTTAAGTCACAAAACACAGTTTTTAAATAACATTTTATTTAAAAACAGTAAAATAGAACAAGAAACAGTAAATGTAACATTAACACAATATACAATAACATCTAAAATAACAAATAACACGTCAAACAAGCAGAAATATAAGCTGCATCCTCCTCTGTCCGGATTATTCCAGCTCTGTTTTAGGGACCCAGGAATCTTTCCACCTCAAATTGCTACAACAAAAACGGAAAGAGAAAATATGTTTAGTGTAAATGGATCTTTAATCACTATGGGCATATAAATGCACAGGAACATGTAAACAGAGAACCAATGGAGGTAAATATGGTATGGTATGGTATTGTAAATAGTCAAATAGTTATTGTAAATAGATTTAGATTGACTTGAATCCAACATCATAACAGAGCTACCTTCTATGGAGTAAAATAAAAATTCAGAACTTGTGATGGTGCATCACGATGTGGCATCAGATATGAAGCATTATACATACCATTTGGGGCATGGCAGCCACCTCACATTCACCTCCTTTACCCCCTGAAAACAATTAGTGGTCATAAAGAATACAAATTTAAATCATTAATGATGAAAAAATCATGTGTATATGAAGCAGTTAATGTGCATATTCCACTACAATATGAAAATTGACAGTAGAAGCCCTGAAAGGATCTTCCTGCAAAGGTCAGTCAGATGTCAAATATAAAGTACCATCTTATTAATCTGTGTAAACTGAATATTTTATGTATTTCACAAAACTAGTGGTGAGTAAGAATTCACCTGGATAATTGCACACAGGGCATTCTTATCTGCATGTATACTGTTGAAATCCAAATCAAACTATCTTTTAAGTCAGCATCCCCTACTGCATAAGATGTTTTCTAACCAGATTAACAAACACATATCATGTCTGATCCAGGAATGCACACATTAACACATTAATTTACACATTATGTTAACAATTTAAAAATTTTCCTCGAAACATAATTGTAAAACATTAATGGTAAAATATACATAATAGTGTACCATAAAATATTTTAATTCAGTGCAAATGTGCAATATTCAACTTACATCTCGAACTCTTTCCGTGCAGATTTTAGAATATGGGTAACTTCCCATTGAGTCGTGGTAATTGCAGTCTGAAAAATTAAAAGAGACAATTAATTTCCTAGTCAGAGGAATATAAATATAATTAGTTAGCCACAACTCTAAATGTCATATTTAGATCTAACTTGATAAAGAATTTGCTTAACTCTGTTAAAGATGTGAAATTAAATTCTGGAAAATGGAATAGTGTTTAAATCTTACTTTTTGGGCTGACTTTTTTTCCACCTTTACGGGTCCCTAGGGAGTTAGTGGAAGAAAATGTTTGAGATCCAACACATAAAAGAATGTTTCTGGAAATCTTTTCAAGGTTTCACTTATTAATACCTAAATTTATCTGCCAGGCACAGAAATAGGGTAGTAGATTCTGTATCCATTTGGCACGTGAAATATCATACTTTCAAAGTCTATGCTCCTTTAAGTTTAAGTTCAAATTCTTCTCATCAAAACCAATGGGATCTGTTGTTGAAAACTGAAAATGTAGCAATTTTTTCTGGCCCCTAATACTTATTTGCAGGGTCTTACGTGGATGTTTTGCTGGACAGCTCTCTTTGCATTTGGAGAGCGGGGAGATGAGGTTGGGGATCTTGGTCCAGGCGGTGAATAGGAAATGGATGGGGCTGTGGCAGGAGCTATAGGTGCAGGGTCTAATGTACAGGGTGAGGACAAGGTGATCGGAACGTACAGCTGCAGGAGGAAGACCACGCGCTGGCCCCTGGTCGTCTTCCACAACATCCTCGACGTCTCTTCCTACAACGCCTTTGTGATATGGCGAGAGGTCAACCCCGACTGGATGGCGGGCAAGCGGAACAAGCGCAGGGTGTTCCTCGAGCGGCTGGGAAAGGCTCTAGTGGCGCCTTACATCGCGCGGCGGGAGGGCGTTCCCCGCACCGAGGCGTCTCTCGACGCTCGGGCCGAGCGTCGTCGTCTTGAAATTAGGTTGTATTTTATTATTATTACTGCGCGAGAGTCTTCTTTTTCTCCTCCTTCTCCTTCTCCTTCTCCTTCTCCTTCTCCTTCTCCTTCTCCTCATCACCGATCAAGAACAAGCTCAAAGACACGACGAGGGGAGCCGGACAGGCCTGGCTTCGCGAGTCTCAGGGTCAGAGGGACGCCGATGGGAGAGATGGCCCTCGTTGCGAGCAGCCGCGCAAGGCCCTCCTTTGCGAGCCTTGCGGTTTCAGAGACCCAGGACCCGAAGAGACTCGCCAACGCGGGCATCCAATGGGTCCTAGCTCACACCGGCGCGCAACTTGGAGCGTGGCGTGCTGAGATTACACGGGACCTACGTCTTTGCGTGTGTCGTTCAGCTATAAGAGAAATAATAAAAATGTGTTTCTTTTTTATTATTATTATTATTGCGAAGGAGTGGTTGTCGCGGCGGCGGCCGCAACCTCCGTGGCAGCCCCGCTCGCCGCGAGCAAGAGGAAGAGGTGTCAGATATGCCTCGGGAACAAGGACTGTAAAACTCACACAAAGTGCCGCGGGTGTGACAAATACATCTGCAAGGGCTGTTCCCTTTTCTATTGCCCTTCTTGCGCGTGCTGATGTGTGGTGGGCTGTGTGTATGTGAACGTGTGCATCTGTGTGTGTGCGTTTGTGTGTTCAGTACCCAAACGCTCACAGCCAACAGCATGGGGAAGGAGGGACAACACAAGGGATAAGGGAAATAATAAAAATGATTTTCTTTTATGAATTATTACTGCTCAAGAGTCTTCTTTTTCTGCTCCTTCTCCTTCTCCTTCTCCTTCTCCTTCTCCTTCTCCTTCTCCTTCTCCTTCTCCTTCTCCTTCTCCTCACCGAGCAAGAACAGGCTCGAGTACGCGACACTGACAGCCGGGCCGGTCCAGCGTCGAGAGTCTAGGGGTCACAGGGAACCCGACCGACAAGCGACCGGCCTCGTGTCACACCGGCCCTACGTCTTTGCGTGTGTCTTGCAGATATAAGAGAAATAATAAAAATATGTTTATTTTTTGTTATTGTTACTGCGAGAGAGTCTTCTTTTTCTCCTGGTTCTTCTCCTGGTTCTTCTTCTCCTTCTCCTTCTCGTTCTTCTTCTCCTTCTCCTTCTCCTTCTCCTTCTCCTTCTCCTTCTCCTTCTCCTTCTCCTTCTCCTTCTCCTTCTCAGGGCCGATGGGAGAGATGTCCCTCAACGCGAGCAGCCGAGCAAGGTCCTCGTTGCGAGACTTGCGGTTTCAGAGACCCAGGACCCGAAGAGACTCCCCAACGCGGGCATCCAGGGGGTCCTAGGTCACACCGGAGAGCAACTTGGAGTGTGGCGTGCTGAGATTACACGGGCCCTACGTCTTTGCGTGTGTCGTTTAGCTATAAGAGAAATGATAAAAATGTGTTTTTTTTTTATTGTTATTACTGTGCAAGAGACTTCTTTTTCTTCTCCTTCTTCTCCTTCTTCTCCTTCTTCTCCTTCTCCTCTTTCTCCTCCTTCTCCTTCTTCGCATCACCGAGCAGGAACAGGATCGAGTACACAACGCTGGAAGCCGGGTCGGTCCAGCATCGCGAGTCTAAGGGTCACAGGGAACCCGACCGACAAGCGACCGGCCTCGTGTCACACCGGCCCTACGTCTTTGCGTGTGTCTTGCAGATATAAGAGAAATAATAAAAATGTGTTTCTTTTTTGTTATAGTTACTGCGCACGAGTATTCTTTTTCTCCTTCTTCTCATTCTTCTTCTTCTTCTTCTAATCGACCGAGCAAGAACAGGCTTGAGTACGCGACACGGGTAACCGGATAGGACCGGCTTCGCGAGTCTCAGGGTCAGAGGGACGCCGATGGGAGAGAAGGCCCTCAACGACAGCAGCCGCGCAAGGCCCTCGTTGCGAGCCTTCGGGTTTCAGAGACCCAGGACCCGAAGAGACTCCCCAACGCGGGCATCCAGGGGTTCCTAGGTCAAACCGGCGCGCAACTTGGAGGGTGGCGTGCTGAGATTACACCGGACCTACGTCTTTGCATGTGTCGTTCAGCTATAAGAGAAATGATAAAAATGTGTTTCTTTTTTATTATTATTACTGCGCAGGTGTGGTCGTCACGGCGGCGGTGGCGGCCGCAGCCTCCGTGGCAGCCCCGCTCGCCGCGAGCAAGAGGAAGCGGTGTCAGATATTTCCAAGGAACAAGGACTGTAAAACTCACACAAAGTGCTGCAGGTGTGACAAATACATTTGCAAGGGCTGTTCCCTTCTCTATTGCCCTTCTTGCGCCTGCTGATGTGTGGTGGGCTGTGCGTGTGCACGTGTGCATCTGTGTGTGTGAGCGTTTGTGTGTTCACTACCAAAACGCTCACAGACAACAGCATTGGGAAGGAGGCACAACACGAGGGATAAGGGAAATAATAAAAATGAATTCCTTCTCCTCCTTCTCATCAGCGAGCAAGAACAGGCTCGAGTACACGACACTGGAAGCCGGGCCGGTCCAGCGTCGCGGGTCTAAGGGTCACAGGGAACCTGACCGACAAGAAACCGGCCTCATGTCACACCGGCCCTACGTCTTTGCGTGTGTCGTTCAGCTATAAGAGAAATGATAAAAATGTGTTTCTTTTTCATTATTATTACTGCTCAGGAGTGGTCGTTGTGGCGGCGGCGGCCGCCGCAGCCTCCGTGGCAGCCCCGCTCGCCGCGAGCAAGAGGAAGAGGTGTCAGATATGCCCCAGGAACAAGGACTGTAAAACTCACACAAAGTGCTGCGGGTGTGACAAATACATCTGCAAGGGCTGTTCCCTTTTCTATTGCCCTTCTTGCGCATGCTGATGTGTGGTGGGATGTATGTGTGAACGTGTGCATCTGTGTGTGTGCGTTTGTGTGTTCAGTACCCAAACGCTCACAGCCAACAGCGTGGGGAAGGAGGGACGACACAAGGGACAAGGGAAATAATAAAAATGAATTCATTTTTCTCCTCCTTCTCCTTCTCCTCCTTCTCATCACCGAGCAAGAACAGGCTCGAGTACACGACACTGACAGCCGGGCCGGTCCAGCGTCGCAAGTCTAAGGGTCACAGGGAACCCGACCGACAAGCGACCCGATCTCATGTCACACCGGCCCTACGTCTTTGCATGTGTCTTGCAGCTATAAGAGAAATAATAAAAATGTGTTTTTTTTTTCATTATTATTACTGCGCAGGAGTGGTCGTCACGGCGTCGGCGGTGGCGGCCGCAGCCTCCGTGGCAGCCCCGCTCGCCGCGAGCAAGAGGAAGCGGTGTCAGATATGCCCCAGGAACAAGGACTGTAAAACTCACACAAAGTCCTGCGGGTGTGACAAATACATTTGCAAGGGCTGTTCCCTTTTCTATTGCCCTTCTTGCGCCCAGGGCCGGCCCTAGCACATTTGGCGCTCTAGGCAAGCTTCACTCCTGGCGCCCCCCCCCACACGAAAACTTATTATAAAATTATTTCTTTCTTCGTCGAAGTTGCTTGGACACACACACTCTAACCACAAGCCTCAATGTGCTAGCATGTTCTGACAACACCAAGGAGGTTCGTACCTCAATTTTTGCCTCATTTTACCCTAATGTTAGATTAATTTTTTTAGTGTCAAAGTATTGGTTGGATATATATGTTATGGGTCCCAAAATTGATACCACAGCAACAAAGTATATCTGTAGAATACAGCATGAATGCAGCAGCAGTAACGACACAGAGCATTCAGTTCCACATCCAGACTGCATCTTATTCAAATTAAACACAATTTCTAGAACAAGCATTTCTTGCAGTGTAACTGCATTTTAAAGTGCATAAAACATACATTCAATTATTATGGTGTCTCTTTCCTCCAAACATCTTAATATACATCATCACTCATAAAGAAATATAAACATTTACAATATAGACCTATTGAACATTAGCTTATAACTGGTCTTTATAAGGCACAATAACAATACATGAATTACAGAGTCTGTGTGTGTCGGAGCTGAACTACACACTGTAAAGTAAACAATATACTATCGCGACCCGCCTGCAAGACGACGTAAGGTAAAATAAACACCTATACAGGCAAATGTAGCCCCGCCCACCTAGTGCGTGAGTGTCTCTCCTCACTGCCCAGCGGAGTTTCTAAGTTTTACCAGTCAACACGTCTCAATGACACCCGTGGTGATCAAGCGAGGCTTTAGGAGCTAACGTAGGTGACTCTCACCCACTACTAACCTGTAGAATACAGGATGAATGCAGCAGCAGGAACGACACGGAGCCTTCCCTTCCTCATCCAGACTGCACCTGACAGTACGGGGTGAAACTGCTCCGGTGCCAAACGTTCCAGTGCTGCTGTCATTTACTGATTTCTCTAATGAAACTACTTAAATTACTGTCAGAGTAATTAAATACAATATTTGTGGCCATACCATTTAGAGAAAGGGGCGCCTAAAACTCTGCCTAGCAAAAAAAAAAAAATATTTTATTTTATTTTATTTCTTGCTATGCGCAGTTTTTGGCACCCCCCTCTGAATGGCGCCCTAGGCAACCGCCTATGTCGCCTGCCACACTTGCGCCTGCTGCTGTGTGGTGGGCTGTGAGTGTGCACGTGTGTGCATCTGGGTGTTTGTGCGTTTGTGTGTTCAGTACCCAAACGCTCACAGTCAACAATAAAGTAGCATGGGGAAGGAGGGACAACACGAGGGATAAGTGAAATAATAAAAATGAATTTCTTTTTATATAATTACTGCGCACGAGTATTCTTTTCTTCTCCTTCTCCTTCTCCTTCTCCTTCTCCTTCTCCTTCTCCTTCTCCTTCTCCTTCTCCTTCTTCTTCTTCTCATCACCAAGCAGGAACAGGATCGAGTACGCGACGCTGGAAGCCGGGCCGGTCCAGCGTCGCGAGTCTAAGGGTCACAGGGAACCCGACTGACAAGCGAATGGGCCTCGTGTCACACCGGCCCTACGTCTTTGCGTGTGTCTTGCAGCTATAAGAGAAATAGTAAAAATGTGTTTCTTTTTTGTTATTGTTACTGCGCACGAGCCTTCTTTTTCTCCTCCTTCTCCTTCTTCTTCTTCTTCTTATCACCGAGCAAGAACAGGCTCGAGTATGCGACACTCACAGCCGGGCCGGTCCAGCGTCGCGGGTCTAAGGGTCACAGGGAACCCGACCGACAAGCGACCGGCCTAATGTCACATCGGTCCTACGTCTTTGCGTGTGTCTTGCAGCTATAAGAGAAATAATAAAAATGTGTTTATTTTTTACTATTATTACTGCGCGAGAGTCTTCCTTTTCTCCTTCTCCTTCTTCTCCTTCTCCTTCTCCTACTTCTTCTCATCGCCGAGCAAGAACAGGCTCGAGGACACGACTCGGGTAACCGGACAGCCCGGCTTCGCGAGTCTCAGGGTCAGAGGGACACCGATGGGAGAGATGGCCCTCAACGCGAGCAGCCGCGCAAGGCCCTCGTGGAAGAGGGCCTTGCGCAAGAGGAAGAGGTGTCAGATATGCCCCAGGAACAAGGACTGTACAACTCACAAAAAGTGCTGCGGGTGTGACAAATACATTTGCAAGGGCTGTTCCCTTTTCCATTGCCCTTCTTGCGCCTGCTGATGTGTGGTGGGCTGTGCGTGTGCACGTGTGCATCTGTGTGTGTGTGTGCGTTTGTGTGTTCAGTACCAAAACGCTCACAGCCAACAGCATGGGGAAGGAGGCACAACACGAGGGATAAGGGAAATAATAAAAATGAATTTCTTTTTTAATAATAAAAATGAATTTCTTTTTTATTATTACTGCGCAAGAGTATTCTTTTTCTCCTCCTTCTCCTTCTCCTTCTCCTCCTTCTCATCACCGAGCAAGAACAGGCTCGCGTACACGACACTGGAAGCCGGGCCGGTCCAGCGTCGCGACTCTAAGGGTCACAGGGAACCCGACCGACAAGCGACCGGCCTCATGTTATACCGGCCCCACGTCTTTGCGTGTGTCTTGCAGATATAAGAGAAATAATAAAAATGTGTTTCTTTTTTGTTCTACTGCGCAGGAGTGGTTGTCGTGGCTGCGGCGGCGGTGGCGACCGCAGCCTCCGTGGCAGCCCCGCTCGCAGCGAGCAAGAGGAAGATGTGTCAGATATGCCCCAGGAACAAGGACTGTAAAACTCACACAAAGTGCTGCGGGGGTGACAAATACATCTGCAAGGGCTGTTCCCTTTTCTATTGCCTTTCTTGCGCGTGCTGATGTGTGGTGGGCTGTGTGTGTGAACGGGCGTCCATCTCAGGGTCAGAGGGACGCCGATGGGAGAGACGGTCCTCAGTGGTGGGCTGTGCGTGTGCACGTGTGCATTTGTGTGTGTATGTGTGTGTGCGTTTGTGTGTTCAGTACCAAAACGCGCACAGCCAACAGCATGGGGAAGGAGGCACAACACGAGGGATGAGGGAAATAATAAAAATGAATTTCTTTTTTATTATTATTACTGCACGAGTCTTTTTTTTCTCTTCCTTCTCCTTCTCCTTCTCCTTCTCCTTCTTCTACTTCTTCTCCTTCTCATCACCGAGCAAGAACAGGCTCTAGGACGCGGCCCTGGCAGCCGGGTCGGTCCAGCGTCGCGAGTTTAAGGGTCACAGACCATGACCGACAAGCGACAGGGCCCACGACACACCGGCCCTACGTCTTTGCATGTGTCGTTCAGCAATAAGAGAAATGATAAAAAAAAGGTTTATTTTTTATTATTATTATTGCACAAGAGTCTTCTTTTCTTCTCCTTCTCCTCCTTCTCCTTCTTCTTCTTCTCATCACCGAGCAAGAACAGGCTCGAGGACACGTCGCATTGTCAAAATAAATCCTTAATTATTCAAAATTATGTGTAACAGAAAATGTTAAAACGCATTCAAGGCACACATACATCATACACAAACGATAAAATTACCAGATGTTCTGTTAAAATTTTAAAACCAGAGACCGGTTGTCCCCCAGTGAGCACAGGACCTGTCCCACCCCCCACACAGCCCTGAAACCCTCCAGATTGTCCGTCAGTGTAAAATACGCATGTTCAATTCTGAGCCTAGCTGCCACCAAACCCCTCAGGCAGAGCAGTGGATCTGTCCAGCCTCCCCCCGCCATTTTGTTTTTTCGACTAATCCAGATTGCTATCTTGGCATTAGCAAAAATAAAATTCATTAAAACCATAGAGTTCTTTTTTCTTGCCAAGTACTTGGGTCCAAAAACAAAGAGTGGTAGCGAGAAGGCCTCTCCTAAACACCCCACCCACTCCTGTAGCTGTTTAAAAGTGTCAGCTAACCTGGGACACAACACTACTAAGTGCTCCAGGGTCTCTGGCAGCGAGCAGAAAGGACACCCCCCCTCAGTGCTTGGGTCCAGGTGAGCTCTGTATCTGTTTGTAGCTAGAGCTCCGTGTATAATTCTCCACTGGATGTCTGCCATCCGTTTCTCCACAGGAGGTTTATACAGGACCCGCCAGCTGCCACTAGGGGAATAATCTGAGCCAAAAACCTCCGTCCATCTCGACTCCCTGACTCCTTCAAGAGAGCGACAGTTCAGGACCTTCACACAGCTGCAGTAGAGCTGTTTCCCTGCAGAGGTGTTAAAAGGGCCCAGTGCTGGAGTCCTGAGGGTTAGCAGTCGGCCGCTCTCTTCTCTCCACTCCCCCACTGCAGGACTCACATTCAGGACAGGAAACTGGTAGTCTTCTGTTTTTGTCCACTGGTCAGCATGGCTTTGGCTCTGGGCGAAGGTCCGAAGAGGCTGGGGCAGTGACTGCCACACCTCGTCCAGGAGGCTCCGCAGCATCCTGGTAGATCTTATCCCTGTCACCTCCGCCAGCCTCTCCAGTGATGTCCGTGTCAGGTGGCCCAGCTTCCCTATCCCTGCCTCCCTGAACTTGTTCTGTATTGTTGTTGATGAGGATGTGGATGTTAGGACCAGGAAACCATTGTTGAACAGTGGCTCCTCAAAGAGCCACATCCCAGGCGTGGGGTCAGGAGGCCTCGTGATGGTGAGAGTCCTCCAGGCATCTATCACAGAGGTATAAAAATGACTGAGCCCAGTCAGTCTGTGTAGTGGAGAGTTTAACAGGAACAGCTGTTTGTCGTACCCGAGGCCCCCGGCTCTCCAGAGCAGCAGGCGGGCCACAGCCGTCCAGCACCGTATGGAGCCGTACAGCAGCCTCTGGGCGGCCTGCAGTCTGAAAGCAGCCGTCCTGGAGATGATGTCTATCAGTCCATGGCCCCCCTCTGCCACAGGGAGGTACAGCACGGACGCCCGCACCCAGTGATGGCCCGACCAGAAGAAGTCCACCAGCAGCCTCTGAAGTTGTTGCAGGAGTCCCGGTGGAGGAGTCAGCACCTGGAGTCTGTGCCACAGGGACGCTGCAACCAGGTTATTGACGATCAGAGTTCTTCCCCTGTAGGACAGTTGGGGTAGCAACCATTTCCATTTAGACAACTTGAGCTGCACCTTCCCCAGCACTCCCTCCCAGTTCTGCCTCTCTAGCTCTTCACTGCCTAAAAACAAACCGAGGACTTTTAACCCTTTAACTCCCCATGTCAGGTTCCCAGGGAGACGGGGTACTCTCCCTGCGTCCCACTGACCAATCACACATGCCTCGCTCTTTTCCCAGTTTACCTTGGCGGTCGTAGCCTTTGCGTACAATGCCAGACTGCCCTCTAATTCCTGTATGTCCCCCTGATCCCGGACAAGAATGTTTACATCATCAGCATAAGCTGATATTATTATAGGGGGACTTTGAGGCAGCTCTGGCAGACGCAGGCCTTTCAGCCGAGTTCTGAGGCGACACAGGAGAGGTTCGATGGCCACGCTGTAGAGCTGGCCTGATATTGGACAGCCCTGCCTGATCCCTCTTTTGACTGGTACCTGCCTGCTCAGCCCTCCCCCCACCTTCACCACACAACATGTATCATTACATAATAACTTCACCCAGGACAGAAAGTGCTCCCCGACACCAAAAGCCTTTAGTGTGGCAAACAGGAATGACCGATCGACACGATCAAAGGCTTTTTCTTGGTCGATGGAAATAATGCCAATATTAATATTATCTGTTGTACATAAATCAAAAATGTCTCTCATTAAAAACAAATTGTCCTGGATTGACCTTCCTGGTACACAATAAGATTGGTCAGCACAAATAAATACTTCCATAAAAACCTTGAGTCTATTTGCTAAAACCTTAGATAAAACCTTATAGTCACTGCATAAAAGAGAGACGGGTCTCCAGTTCTTCAGTAGGGTCAGATCTCCTTTCTTCGGTAGCAGTGATATTACTGCCCGTCTGCAGGAGGCCGGAAGAAGCCCTTTAGCAAATGCCTCCTTCAAGACATCCAGCAGATCGTGTCCCATACTTTTCCAGAAATGTTTTAAAAAATCTGCCGGTAATCCATCCAGCCCTGGTGACTTGCCTGCAGCCATCTGAGATATAGCAGTGGTCAGCTCCTCCAGCGTGATGTCGGCGCTCAGGATGTCTCGCTCACCTGGACTCAGCTGTGGGAGGTCCTGCAGGAGCTCGGCCACAGCTTCCCCGTCACACTCCTCTGCCCCAAACAGGTCGGTATAAAAGTCCACCGCGTGTCTCCTCATCTCCGCTGGTTCAGATGTAATCTTCCCATCCGGCAGCCGGAGACCCACCATCTGCTTCCCCTGGGCCACGGTTCTCTCCAGGTTAAAAAAGAACGTGGTAGGGGCATCTATATCTTTTAATTCCTGGAACCGAGCTCGGACCAGAGCTCCTTTGGCCTTCTCCTGGAGAAAGGAGTTCAGTTGCTGCCTTTTACCTTTTAATTTCTCTGTGTTGGCAGGTACGCTCTCCAGCTCCTTAATGTCTTCCTCCAACTGCTCCATCGCTCTTTTAATGTTCCTTGTCGAGTATGCAGTGTACTGCTGGCAGAAGACCTTTATTTGACCCTTGCCAACCTCCCACCACTGACCCAGGGAGGGAAACGAGTCTTTCCTGGAACACCAGTTGGCCCAGAACAGTTTAAAATTCTCACAGAAATTTAAATCATTTAAAAGCTTAACATTAAAATGCCAGAAGGATCCAGGCTTTCTAGCAGGAGATAAAAATAGCTCTACTAAAACCAAATGATGGTCTGTGAACCCAACCGGGTGGATTTGACAGTTGGTCACACGCGTGATAAAAGGAGCTGATATGTAAAATCTGTCCAGCCGGGCCCCACTGACCCTGCCATCTGTTATTTTTATCCAGGTATACTGCCTGGTGGAAGGATGTTTCCTCCTCCACACGTCCACTAGATCCGCCTCCATGACTGTCTGGCCCAGATACGTGGAGGACTGAGGATGGAGCTCCTGTCCTGTCCGGTCTAAAGTGACATCTGTGCAGCAGTTCCAATCCCCCCCCATTATTATACACTCCCCTTGACCCACACTGTCCAACTTGTTTTTTAATACTTTAAAAAGAGTAACACGCTCAGGACCGTGGTTTGGTGCATACACATTGATTAGATTAAACATAATACCGTGTATTTCCGCTCTTATAGTCAGAGCCCTGCCTGCCACGATCTCTGTGCTGGATAGAGAAGTCAGGTTTACTGAGGGAGAAAATAAAACAGCGACTCCAGCGCTCAGGTTAGAGCCATGGCTGAGTATGTGCTGCCCCCCCCACCATACTCCCCAGTCTGTTTCATTCAGTGAATCACTGTGAGTCTCCTGTAAAAAGAGGACATCCAGCTTTTTTACTTTAAAAAGTTCTGATACTAAAAACCTTTTATTGGCACTTCTACCCCCGTTCATGTTTAATGAGGCTACCTTTAATGCCATGAGAGGATAAAAAAATAGAGCATAAAAGGACAAACAGGTAAACACAGCAGAATGAAAACACCCAGTGATGAATGGTCATGGTCAATTTTATTTACAGTTTTTCCTTCTCTTGGACCGTATCTTACAAGGAAGACCTTTTCGTGCTGCAGTCACATGTTTCCTAAGCCTATACCTGCGTTTCTCATCCAGGACATCCGTCCCTACCTCTTTCTGGAGGGTACTGACTGTCTGGATGAACTTCTTAATGTCTGGGAAATACTCTGCCACCTCCACTGCTTTGCCAAAGGATTCATCCAGAAATTCGTTGACCTCTTTTAATGAATATAAATCTGTGCTAATTGTGACGCTGTCAGCTAGAGACACATTGTCCGATTCATAGTCCTCCTCCACGTCCATCTCACTAACCTGACTGCTGTCCATATCAGGCTGTATCAGTTCTGTCTGCTGAGCAGGACCACACTGCATCCCCTGCTCCGGGTTGGCAACCAACACCTTTCCTATTACGACCTGTTCCTCACTTAACTTCTCTTGCCTCGCCAACGACTCAGAAACAGGCGCAGCAGAGGGAACCTCTGCGCCCCTCACTACAGCTGGACCTTCAGCAGCCGGAGCCGGCCCGGGACCCACCGGACCGACCGCACCCGGCCCGGAATCCACCAGAACCACTGCCGCCACCGGCACCACCGCCGCAGCCACCGGCACTCTCGCGGCCGGAACCGCTGCATCAGAACCAGCAGCCTCAGAGGACGCAGCAGCACCGGCCGACCGTCCCCACGCAGGCTTAGTCCCCCCGGCGCTGCCCTCCCCTCCCTCCGCTCCAGCGGACCCCGCCGCCCGTCTCCCGTGCGGGCACGTCACTTTCTTGTGTCCCACTTCTCCACACTGAAAACACTTCATGCTTCCTGAGCTCGCGTACACCATATAGAACTGTTCTTCATATCGAACCCGGAAAGACACGTCTAGTGTGTGGGACTCATTATCTAAAAACATGAAAGCTTGCCTCCGCAGAGACTGGACGTGCTTCAGCTTCAGGTCTTTGCAGCCCAGACCCACCGCGCGGAACCCACTCGCGAACTTCCCGAAGCGCCGCAGCTCTCGCTCCAGCGCCTCATTGGGGATGAACGGAGGGACACCTGACACGGTGATCCGGGTGGAAGCTACCGCTAACGGGGACACCTGAATGAACTCCTCCTCTACTGTAACCCCGCTTTCAATGAGCTTAGTGACCGAGTCTGGATCCTTAAAGAAGATCACCAGCGCCTTGTTCATCCTGGAAGCGTAGGTGATGTTCCCGTGACCCACCTGCTCCCCCACGGCCAACAGCACCTGCTCCACTGTGGAGCTGAGCTGAGGCACCAGCCTGACGCCATGTCTCAGGGACATCGGCGGCGTCCCTGCGGACGCCATCCCCGCCACGAGACACGCACAACACACAAAAAACTATACTACACGTACACAAACACTACAAAACAATGATCATACAATAAACATATATAAACCTGAAAAAGTTTGAACGCGCTTTCCTTCACCTCCTCTCTTCACAACTACACCTCCACCAATGAAGAAGAAGAAGAAGAAGAAGAAGAAGACATCAGGGCTGAGGACACGATGCGGAGAGCCAAAGAGGCAAGGCTTTGCGAGTCTCAAGGTCACAGGGACGGCTCCCCGCTACGTGTCCTCGAGCCTTTTCTTGCTCGGTGATGAGAAGAAGAAGAAGAAGAATGAAGAGATGGAGAAAAAGAAGACTTGTGCAGTAATAATAATAAAAAGAAACTAATTTGTATTATTTCTCTTATAGCTGAACGACACATGCAAAGACATAGGGCCGGTGTAATCTCAGCATGCCAGGCTCCAAGTTGCGCGCCGGTGTGACCCATGGGATGCCTCTGTTTGGGAGTCTCTTCGGCCTGGGTCTCTGAAACCTGAAGGCTCGCGCCGAGAGGCTTGCGTGGCTGATTGCGTTGAGGGCTGTCTCTCCCATCGGCCTCCCTGTGACCCTGAGACTTGCTAAGCCGTGCCTGTCCAGCTCCCCTCGTCGTGTACTCGAGACTGTTCTTGCTCGGTGATGAGAAGAAGAAGATGAAGAATGAGGAGAAGGAGAAGAAAAGAAGACTCGCAAAGCCGTGCCTGTACGGCTCCCCTTGTCTTGTACTCGAGCCTGTTCTTGCTCGGTGATGAGAAGAAGAAGATGAAGAATGAGGAGAAGATGAAAAAGAAGACTCGCTTAGCCGTGCCTGTCCGGCTCCCCTTGACGTGTACTTGAGCCTGTTCTTGCTCTGTGATGAGAAGAAGAAGATGAAAAAATTAGGAGAAGGAGAAAAAGAAGACATGTGCATTAATAATAATAAAATAGAAACAAATTTGTATTATTTCTCTCACAGCTGAACGACACATGCAAAGACATAGGGTCGGTGTAATCTCAGCACCCCAGGCTCCAAGTTGCGTGCCGGTGTGACCTAGGACCCATGGGTTGCCCGCTTTGGCGAGTCTCTACGGGCTGCGTGTCTGAAACCCGAAGGCTCGCAACGAGGGCCTTGCGTGGTTGCTCACGTTGAGGGCTGTGTACACGACGAGGGGAGCCGGACAGGCACGGCTTCGCAGGTCTCAGGGTCATAGAGACGACGATGGGTTTCGCTTGCGTGGTTGCTCGCGTTGAGGGCTGTTTACACGATGATGGGAGCCGGACATGCACGGCTTCGCGAGTCTCAGGCTCACAGGGACGCCGAAGGGAGAGACATCCCTGTGACCCTGAGACTCGTGGAGCCGAGCCTGTTTGGCTCCCCGCGTTGTATCCTCGAGCCTGATGTTGCTCAGTGATGAGAAGAAGAAGATGAAGAATGAGGAGAGGGCGAAAAAGAAGATTTGTGCAGTAATAATAATGAAATAGAAACAAATTTGTATTATTTCTCTCAAAGCTGAACGACACATGCAAACACATAGGGTCAGTGTAATCTCAGCACCCCAGGCTCAAAGTTGCGTGCCTGTGTGACCTAGGACCCTAAAGACTCGCTTAGCCGTGCCGGGCTCTCCTTGTCGTGCCTGTTCTTGCTCGGTGATGAGAAGAAGAAGAAGAAGGAGAAGGAGGAGCAGGAGAAGAAAAGAAGACTCTCTGCGAGACTCTCTGCGAGCCTTCGGGTCCCAGAGAGTCTTCTTCATCCAGGCACGGACAAAGCACACGGATTACAGATTACAAAGCTCAAACCAGCAGTGCTGATGTAGTGTCTGCATGTCTCCCAGAGGACGACGGCCAGGCAGCGACTCTTCTTCCTCCGCAGGCTGCCGAGGCTCCACGTGGACTCCAGGATTCTCCAGGCAACTTACACTTACAGGTGCACCACAGAGAGCATCCAGAGTGGCTGTATCACCGACCGGTGCGGCAGTTGCACCGCCCTGAGCCGTAAGGCTCTACAGGGGGTGATGAAGTCCGCCCAGCACATCACCCCCTGTACGGTGCCACCATCCATAGAGGACTTCTAGACACAGACCCCTTTCACCCCAGCCGTAGACATTTTTGCTTGCTGCCGACGGTACCGCAGCATCAGGGCCCGCACCACCAGGCTCAGAGACAGTTTCATTCCCCAGGCCATGAGATTTTTAAACTCCTCTGAACTGCAATGACTCCCGAAAAACCAGCACCGTGACATATTTGCATATTTGCATCATCGCACAAACTTACCACTATTGATGTTTTATTTTCTCTTCAGCTGTTAACAATATATATTATATATATATATATATATATGTATATATACTTTATTTTCTATTTTAAATTTTGATGAATCTTGAAGAGACTCCCCGACGCGGGCATCCCAAAGGCCCTAGGTCACACCGGCGCGCAACTTGGAGCGTGGTCTTTGCATGTGTCGTGCAGCTATAAGAGAAATAATGAAAATGAATTTCCTAAAAACATTACTTGAAAAAATGGACAATGACAAGTGTAGCATTGATAAAAACACACACGCTATGTATCATCTTTTCAACCTAACCCATAAACTGCTGGAGGACCTGCCTTTCTTTTGGTGTAGGTACATCCTTATGAGTTCCTTATGAGTTATGGAGACCCCGACATACAAGCGACCGGCATCATGTCACACCGGCCTACGTCTTTACGTGTGACGTGCAGCTGTTGGAGAAATAATTAAAATTTGCTTCTTTTTTTTATTATTACTGCCCAAGAGTCTTCTTCTTCTTCTTCTTCTTCTTCTTAGATAGATAGATGTGTACTTTATTAATCCCATGGGAAATTCATATCATACAGTAGCTTGTACACTGAACACATCACTGACATACATACATATATCACATACGGAGAACATATTTACAGATACAGGAATGGAATGCAATGATGTGATTGTGTCAGTGCCCAGTAGGAACGTGTTCTCATGCTGCTGGAGTGGATAGTACAATAAAATATAAACTGTATATATATAAAAACAGCAGAATAATTATCTATATATATACATATATATTATCTATATATATATAGATAATTATATATATATATATATATATATATATAATTATCTAAATATATTTTGAATATGTAGTGGTAAAGGCTTTGCATGTGGCCTGTATAGCCAGGAAAGGGATGGACAGTGGGTTGGTATATAATAATGAGATGAGATGAGCAGAGAAGAGTAGAGAAGGGCGGGGCAGACTGAGGTAGACTCATGCAGGGAAGATCCCCAACACAAAGAGTGAGACATTTCTAGACATATTTCAGCACTCAATGTTGGGCTTTAGAGTGGGTCACCGGGCTTGGCTGGTGCTGGAGATTTTTTTCTCCCATGTATTTCATTTTTCCCTAACAAATATTTCGGACATTTCTAGGCATTCTTGCTATAATGCAAAGTGCCTACAAGTGTCCCATGTTATTTTTTGTTTTGTTTTTACCTAACACAATGAGGGAGACATTTCTAGGCATTTCTCAGCACTCAAGGTCGGGCTTTAGAGTGGGTCCCTTGGCGTGTCTGGTTTGTTTTTACCTAACACAAAGAGGGAGACATTTCTAGGCATTTCTCAGCACTCAAGGTGGGGCTTTAGAGTGGGTCCCTTGGCGTGTCTGGTGCTGGAAAAAAAATGACATGTGACACTTGTAGGCACTTTACATTGGAGCAAGAATGCCTAGAAATGTCCCAAATGTTTTTTTTGGGGAAAAATACAAAACATGGTAGAAAAAAATCTCCAGCACCAGCCAAGCCCAGGGACCAACTCTAAAGCCCATCTTGAGTGCTGAGAAATGCCTAAAAATCTCTCACTCTTTGTTTTGAGTAAAGAAATGACCTGGGTAACTTGTAGACCTTTACATTAAAGCAAGAATGCCTAGAAATGTCCCAAATGTTTTGTTAGGGAAAAATACAAAACATGGTAGAAAAAAATCTCCAGCACCAGCCAAGCCCGGTGACCCACTCTAAAGCCCAACATTGAGTGCTGAAAAATGTAGAAATGTGTCACTCTTTGTGTTAGGTAAAAAAATGACATGGGACACTAGTAGGCACTTTAGATTATAGCAAGAATGCCTAGAAATGTCCCAAAGGTTTTGTTACGGAAAAATACAAAACATGGTAGAAAAAAATCTCCAGCACCAGCCACGCCCAGGGACCCACTCTAAAGCCCCACCTTGAGTGCTGAGAAATGCCTAGAAATGTCTCACTTTATGTGTTAGCTAAAAAAAATAAAAAGACATGGGACACTTGTAGGCACTTTACATAATAGCAAGAATGCCTAGAAATGTCCCAAATGTTTTGTTAGGGAAAAATTAAATACATGGGAGAAAAAACTCTCCAGCACCAGCCACTCCCAGGGACCCACTCTAAAGCCCCACCTTGAGTGCTGAGAAATGCCTAGAAATGTTTCACTCTTTGTGTTAGGTAACACAATTACATGGGACACTTGTAGGCACTTTACATTATAGCAAGAATGCCTAGAAATGTCCCAAATGTTTTGTTAGGGAAAAATACAAAACATGGTAGAAAAAAATCTCCAGCACCAGCCAAGCCCAGGGACCCACTGAAATGCCCAACATTGAGTGCTGAAAAATGCCTGGAAATGTCTCACTTTATGTGTTAGCTAAAAAAAATAAAAATACATGGGACACTTGTAGGCACTTTACATTATAGCAAGAATACCTAGAAATGTCCGAAATGTTTTGTTAGGGAAAAATGAAATACATGGGAGAAAAAAATCTCAAGCACCAGCCAAGCCTGAGGAGCCACTCTAAAGCCCAACCCTGAGTGTTGAGAAATGCCTAGAAATGTCTCACTCTTTGTGTTAGGTAAAAAAATTACATGGGACACTTGTAGGCACTATACATTAAAGCAAGAATGCCTAGAAATGTCCGAAATGTTTTGTTAGGGAAAAATACAAAATATGGTAGAAAGAAATCTCCAGCACCAGCCAAGCCCAGGGACCCACTCTAAAGCCCCACCTTGAGTGCTGAAAAAAACTAGAAATGTCTCACTCTTTGTGTTAGGTAAAACAAATAAAAATACATGGGACACTTGTAGGCACTTTACATTATAGCAAGAATGCCTAGAAATGTCCCAAATGTTTTGTAAGGGAAATATACAAAACATGGTAGAAAAAAATCTCCAGCACCAGCCAAGCCTGGGGAGCCATTCAAAAGCCCAACATTGAGTGCTGAAAAATGCCTAGAAATGTGTCACTCTTTGTTTCAGGTAAAAAAATGACATGGGACACTAGTAGGCACTTTACGTTATAGCAAGAATCGTTAGAAATGTCCCAAATGTTTTGTTAGGGAAAAATTAACTACATGGGGAAAAAAAATCTCCAGGACCAGCCACGCCCAGGGACCCACTCTAAAGCCCCACCTTGAGTGCTGAAAAATGCCTAGAAATGTCTCACTCTTTCTGTTAGGTAAAAAAAATAAAAAGACTTGGGACACTTGTAGGCACTTTACATTATAGCAAGAACTCCTAGAAATGTCCGAAATGTTTTGTTAGGGAAAAATGAAAAAAATGGGAGAAAAAAATCTCCAGCACCAGTAAAGCCTGAGGAAACACTATAAAGCCCAACATTGAGTGTTGAAAAATGTCTAGAAATGTCTCACTCTTTGTGTTAGGTAAAAAAATTACATGGGACACTTGTAGGCACATTACATTATAGCAAGAATGCCTAGAAATGTCCCAAATGTTTTGTTAAGGAAAAGTACAAAACATGGTAGAAAAAAAAACTTCAGCACCAGCCAAGCCCAGGGACCCACTCTAAAGCCCCACCTTCAGTGCTGAAAAATGCCTCGAAATGTCTCACTCTTTGTGCTAGGTAAAAAAAATAAAAATACTTGGGACACTTGTAGGCACTTTACATTATAGCAAGAATGCCTAGAAATGTCCGAAATGTTTTGTTAGGGAAAAATGAAAAAAATGGGAGAAAAAAATCTCCAGCAACAGCCACGCCCAGGGACCCACTGTAAAGCCCCACCCTGAGTGCTGAGAAATGCATAGAAATGTCTCACTATTTGTGTTAGGTAAAAAAATGACATGGGACACTTGTAGGCACTTTACATTATAGCAAGAATGCCTAGAAATGTCCCAAATGTTTTATTAGGGAAAAATTTAATACATGGGAAAAAAAATTCTCCATTACCAGCCACTTCCAGGGACCCACTCTAAAGCCCCACCTTGAGTGCTGAGAAATGCCTAGTAATGTCTCACTCTTTGTGTTAGGTAAAACAATGACATGGGACACTAGTAGGCACTTTACATTATAGCAAGAATGCCTAGAAATGTCCCAAATGTTTTGTTAGGGAAAAATGAAATACATGGTAGAAAAAAGTCTCCAGCACCAGCCACGGCCAGGGACCCACTCTAAAGCCCCACCTTGAGTGCTGAGAAATGCCTAGAAATGTCTCACTCTTTGTGTTAGGTAAACAAATGACATGGGACACTTGTAGGCACTATACATTAAAGCAAGAATGCCTAGAAATGTCCCAAATGTTTTGTTAGGGAAAAATACAAAATATGGTAGAAAAACAATATCCAGCACCAGCCAACCCAGGGACCCACTATAAAGCACAACCTTGAGTGCTGAAAAATGCCTAGAAATGTCTCACTTTATGTGTTAGCTACAAAAAATAAAAATACATGGGACACTTGTAGGCACTTTACATTATAGCAAGAATACCTAGAAATGTCCGAAATGTTTTGTTAGGGAAAAATGAAATACATGGGAGAAAAAAATCTCAAGCACCAGCCAAGCCTGAGGAGCCACTCTAAAGCCCAACCCTGAGTGTTGAGAAATGCCTAGAAATGTCTCACTCTTTGTGTTAGGTAAAAAAATTACATGGGACACTTGTAGGCACTATACATTAAAGCAAGAATGCCTAGAAATGTCCGAAATGTTTTGTTAGGGAAAAATACAAAATATGGTAGAAAGAAATCTCCAGCACCAGCCAAGCCCAGGGACCCACTCTAAAGCCCCACCTTGAGTGCTGAAAAAAACTAGAAATGTCTCACTCTTTGTGTTAGGTAAAACAAATAAAAATACATGGGACACTTGTAGGCACTTTACAGTATAGCAAGAATGCCTAGAAATGTCCCAAATGTTTTGTAAGGGAAATATACAAAACATGGTAGAAAAAAATCTCCAGCACCAGCCAAGCCTGGGGAGCCATTCAAAAGCCCAACATTGAGTGCTGAAAAATGCCTAGAAATGTGTCACTCTTTGTTTCAGGTAAAAAAATGACATGGGACACTAGTAGGCACTTTACGTTATAGCAAGAATCGTTAGAAATGTCCCAAATGTTTTGTTAGGGAAAAATTAACTACATGGGGAAAAAAAATCTCCAGGACCAGCCACGCCCAGGGACCCACTCTAAAGCCCCACCTTGAGTGCTGAAAAATGCCTAGAAATGTCTCACTCTTTCTGTTAGGTAAAAAAAATAAAAAGACTTGGGACACTTGTAGGCACTTTACATTATAGCAAGAACTCCTAGAAATGTCCGAAATGTTTTGTTAGGGAAAAATGAAAAAAATGGGAGAAAAAAATCTCCAGCACCAGTAAAGCCTGAGGAAACACTATAAAGCCCAACATTGAGTGTTGAAAAATGTCTAGAAATGTCTCACTCTTTGTGTTAGGTAAAAAAATTACATGGGACACTTGTAGGCACATTACATTATAGCAAGAATGCCTAGAAATGTCCCAAATGTTTTGTTAAGGAAAAGTACAAAACATGGTAGAAAAAAAAACTTCAGCACCAGCCAAGCCCAGGGACCCACTCTAAAGCCCCACCTTCAGTGCTGAAAAATGCCTCGAAATGTCTCACTCTTTGTGCTAGGTAAAAAAAATAAAAATACTTGGGACACTTGTAGGCACTTTACATTATAGCAAGAATGCCTAGAAATGTCCGAAATGTTTTGTTAGGGAAAAATGAAAAAAATGGGAGAAAAAAATCTCCAGCAACAGCCACGCCCAGGGACCCACTGTAAAGCCCCACCCTGAGTGCTGAGAAATGCATAGAAATGTCTCACTATTTGTGTTAGGTAAAAAAATGACATGGGACACTTGTAGGCACTTTACATTATAGCAAGAATGCCTAAAAATGTCCCAAATGTTTTATTAGGGAAAAATTTAATACATGGGAAAAAAAATTCTCCATTACCAGCCACGCCCAGGGACCCACTCTAAAGCCCCACCTTGAGTGCTGAGAAATGCCTAGTAATGTCTCACTCTTTGTGTTAGGTAAAACAATGACATGGGACACTAGTAGGCACTTTACATTATAGCAAGAATGCCTAGAAATGTCCCAAATGTTTTGTTAGGGAAAAATGAAATACATGGTAGAAAAAAGTCTCCAGCACCAGCCACGGCCAGGGACCCACTCTAAAGCCCCACCTTGAGTGCTGAGAAATGCCTAGAAATGTCTCACTCTTTGTGTTAGGTAAACAAATGACATGGGACACTTGTAGGCACTTTACATTAAAGCAAGAATGCCTAGAAATGTCCCAAATGTTTTGTTAGGGAAAAATACAAAATATGGTAGAAAAACAATATCCAGCACCAGCCAACCCAGGGACCCACTATAAAGCACAACCTTGAGTGCTGAAAAATGCCTAGAAATGTCTCACTTTATGTGTTAGCTACAAAAAATAAAAATACATGGGACACTTGTAGGCACTTTACATTATAGCAAGAATACCTAGAAATGTCCGAAATGTTTTGTTAGGGAAAAATGAAATACATGGGAGAAAAAAATCTCAAGCACCAGCCAAGCCTGAGGAGCCACTCTTAAGCCCAACCCTGAGTGTTGAGAAATGCCTAGAAATGTCTCACTCTTTGTGTTAGGTAAAAAAATGACATGGGACACTTGTAGGCACTTTACATTAAAACAAGAATGCCTAGAAATGTCCCAAATGTTTTGATAGGGAAAAATACAAAATATGGTAGAAAGAAATCTATAGCACCAGCCAAGCCAGGGACCCACTCTAAAGCCCCACCTTGAGTGCTGAAAAAACCAAGAAATGTCTCACTCTTTGTGTTAGGTAAAACAAATAAAAATACCAAGGACACTTGTAGGCACTTTACATTATAGCAAGAATGCCTAGAAATGTCCCAAATGTGATGTTAGGGAAAAATTCAAAAGATGGTAGAAAAAAATCTCCAGCACCAGCCAAGCCTGGGGAGCCATTCTAAAGCCCAACATTGAGTGCTGAAAAATGCCTAGAAATGTGTCACTCTTTGTTTTAGGTAAAAAAATGACATGGGACTCTAGTAGGCACTTTAAGTTATAGCAAGAATGTCTAGAAATGTCCCAAATGTTTTGTTAGGGAAAAATTAACTACATGGGAAAAAAAAATCTCCAGGACCAGCCACGCCCAGGGACCCACTCTAAAGCCCCACCTTGAGTGCTGAAAAATGCCTAGAAATGTCTCACTCTTTGTGTTAGGTAAAAAAAATAAAAAGACTTGGGACACTTGTAGGCACTTTACATTATAGCAAGAATTCCTAGAAATGTCCGAAATGTTTCGTTAGGGAAAAATGAAAAAAATGGGAGAAAAAAATCTCCAGCACCAGTAAAGCCTGAGGAAACACTATAAAGCCCTTCATTGAGTGCTGAAAAATGCCTAGAAATGTCTCACTCTTTGTGTTAGGTAAAAAAATTACATGGGACACTTGTAGGCACATTACATTATAGCAAGAATGCCTAGAAATGTCCCAAATGTTTTGTTAAGGAAAAGTACAAAACATGGTAGAAAAAAAATCTACAGCACCAGCCAAGTCCAGGGACCCACTCTAAAGCCCCACCTTCAGTGCTGAAAAATGCCTAGAAATGTCTCACTCTTTGTGCTAGGTAAAAAAAATAAAAATACTTGGGACACTTGTAGGCACTTTACATTATAGCAAGAATGCCTAGAAATGTCCGAAATGTTTTGTTAGGGAAAAATGAAAAAAATGGGAGAAAAAAATCTCCAGAAACAGCCACGCCCAGGGACCCACTGTAAAGCCCCACCCTGAGTGCTGAGAAATAGCTGGAAATGTCTCACTTTCTGTGTTAGCTAAAAAAAATAAAAATACATGGGACACTTGTAGGCACTTTACATTATAGCAAGAATGCCTAGAAATGTCCCAAATGTTTTGTTACTGTAAAATTAAATACATGGGAAAAACAATTTTCCATTACCAGCCACGCCCATGGACCCACTCTAAAGCCCAACATTGAGTGCTGAGAAATGCCTAGAAATGTCTCACTCTTTGTGTTAGGTAAAAAAATGACATGGGACACTAGTAGGCACTTTGCATTATAGCAAGAATTCCTAGAAATGTCCCAAATGTTTTGTTAGAGAAAAATACAAAACATGGTAGAAAAAAATCGCCAGCACCAACCAAGCCTGGGGAGCCACTCTAAAGCCCAACATTGAGTGCTGAAAAATGCCTAGAAATGTGTCACTCTTTGTGTTAGGTAAAAAAATGACATGGGACACTTGTAGGCACTTTACATTATAGCAAGAATGCCTAGAAATGCCCCAAATGTTTTGTTAGGGAAAAATACAAAACATGGTAGAAAAAAATCGCCAGCACCAGCCAAGCCTGGGGAACCACTCTAAAGCCCCACCTTGAGTGCTGAGAAATGCCTAGAAATGTCTCACTCTTTGTGTTAGGTAAAAAAATGACATGGGACACTTGTATGCACTTTACATTAAAGCAAGAATGCCTAGAAATGTCCCAAATGTTTTGTTAGGGAAAAAAGAAATACATGGGAGAAAAAAATCTCCAGCACCAGCCAAGCCTGAGGAAACACTCTAAAGCCCAACCCTGAGTGTTGAGAAATGCCTAGAAATGTCTCACTCTTTGTGTTAGGTAAAAAAAAAGACATGGGACACTTGTAGGCACTTTACATTAAAGCAAGAATGCCTAGAAATGTCCCAAATGTTTTGTTAGGGAAAAATACAAAATATGGTAGAAAGAAATCTCCAGCACCAGCCAAGCCCAAGGTACCCACTCTAAAGCCCCACCTTGAGTGCTGAAAAAACCTAGAAATGTCTCATTCTTTGTGTTAGGTAAAACAAATAAAAATACATGGGACACTTGTAGGCACTTTACATTATAGCAAGAATGCCTAGAAATGTCCCAAATGTGATGTTAGGGAAAAATACAAAAGATGGTAGAAAAAAATCTCCAGCACCAGCCAAGCCTGGGGAGCCATTCTAAAGCCCAACATTGAGTGCTGAAAAATGCCTAGAAATGTCTCACTTTATGTGTTAGCTAAAAAAAATAAAAATACATGGGAATCTTGTAGGCACTTTACATTATAGCAAGAATACCTAGAAATGTCCGAAATGTTTTGTTAGGGAAAAAAGAAATACATGGTAGAAAAAGGTCTCCAGCACCAGCCACGCCCAGGGACCCATTCTAAAGCCCCACCTTGAGTGCTGAGAAATGCCTAGAAATGTCTCACTCTTTGTGTTAGGTAAACAAATGACATGGGACACTTTTAGGCACTTTACATTAAAGCAAGAATGCCTAGAAATGTCCCAAAAGTTTTGTTAGGGAAAAATACAAAATATGGTAGAAAAACAATATCCAGCACCAGCCAACCCAGGGACCCACTCTAAAGCCCCAACTTGAGTGCTGAAAAAACCTAGAAATGTCTCACTTTATGTGTTAGGTAAAAAAAAAAAAAAAAAATGGGACACTTGTAGGCACTTTACATTATAGCTAGAATGCCTAGAAATGTCCGAAATGTTTTGTTAGGGAAAAATTAAACACATGGTAGAAAAAAATTCTCCAGCACCAGCCACGCCCAGGGACCCACTCTAAAGCGCCACCTTGAGTGCTGAGAAATGACTAGAAATGTCTCACTCTTTGTGTTAGGTAAAAAAATTACATGGGACACTTGTAAGCACTTTACATTATAGCAAGAATGCCTAGAAATGTCCCAAATGTTTTGTTAGGGAAAAATTAAACACATGGTAGAAAAAAATTCTCCAGCACCAGCCACGCCCAGGGACCCACTCTAAAGCGCCACCTTGAGTGCTGAGAAATGACTAGAAATGTCTCACTCTTTGTGTTAGGTAAAAAAATTACATGGGACACTTGTAAGCACTTTACATTATAGCAAGAATGCCTAGAAATGTCCCAAATGTTTTGTTAGGGAAAAATTAAATACATGGTAGAAAAAAATTGCCAGCACCAGCCAAGCCTGAGGAAACACTCTAAAGCCCAACCCTGGGTGCTGAAAAATGCCTTAGAAATGTCTCACTCTTTGTGTTAGGTAAAACAATTACATGGGACACTTGTAGGCACTTTACATTATAGCAAGAATGCCTAGAAATGTCCCAAATGTTTTGTTAGGGAAAAATGAAATACATGGGAGAAAAAAATCTCCAGCACCAGCCACGCCATGGGACCCACTGTAAAGCCCCACCCTGAGTGCTGAGAAATGCATAGAAATGTCTCACTTTATGTGTTAGCTAAAAAAAATAAAAATACATGGGACACTTGTAGGCACTTTACATTATAGCAAGAATGCCTAGAAATGTCCGAAATGTTTTGTTAGGGAAAAATGAAATACATGGGAGAAACAAATCTCCAGCACCAGCCACGCCCAGGGACCCACTGTAAAGCCCCACCCTGAGTGCTGAGAAATGCATAGAAATGTCTCACTTTATGTGTTAGCTAAAAAAAACAAAAATACATGGGACACTTGTAGGCACTTTACATTATAGCAAGAATGCCTAGAAATGTCCCAAATGTTTTGTTAGGGAAAAATGAAATACATGGGAGAAAAAAATCTCCAGCACCAGCCACGCCATGGGACCCACTGTAAAGCCCCACCCTGAGTGCTGAGAAATGCATAGAAATGTCTCACTTTATGTGTTAGCTAAAAAAAATAAAAATACATGGGACACTTGTAGGCACTTTACATTATAGCAAGAATGCCTAGAAATGTCCGAAATGTTTTGTTAGGGAAAAATGAAATACATGGGAGAAACAAATCTCCAGCACCAGCCACGCCCAGGGACCCACTGTAAAGCCCCACCCTGAGTGCTGAGAAATGCATAGAAATGTCTCACTTTATGTGTTAGCTAAAAAAAACAAAAATACATGGGACACTTGTAGGCACTTTACATTATAGCAAGAATGCCTAGAAATGTCCGAAATGTTTTGTTAGGGAAAAATGAAATACATGGTAGAAAAAAATTGCCAGCACCAGCCAAGCCTGGGGAGCCAATCTAAAGCCCAACATTGAGTGCTGAAAACGGCCTGGAAATGTGTCACTTTGTTTTAGGTAAAAAAAAAATAAAAAAACTTGGGACACTTTTAGGCACTTTACATTATAGCAAGAATGGCTAGAAATGTCCGAAATGTTTTGCTATGGAAAAATGAAAAAAATGGGAGAAAAAAATCTCCAGCACCAGCCAAGCCTGAGGAAACACTCTAAAGCCCAACCCTGAGTGCAGAAAAATGCCTAGAAATGTCTCACTCTTTGTGTTAGGTAAAAAAATTACATGGGACACTTGTAGGCACTTTACATTATAGCAAGAATGCCTAAAAATGTCCCAAATGTTTTGTTAGGGAAAAATACAAAACATGGTAGAAAAAATCGCCAGCACCAGCCAAGCCTGGGGAGCCACTCTAAAGCCCAACATTGAGTGCTGAAAAATGCCTAGAAATGTGTCACTCTTTGTTTTAGGTAAAAAAAATGACATGGGACACTAGTAGGCACGTAACATTATAGCAAGAATGCCTAGAAATGTCCCAAATGTTTTGTTAGGGAAAAATTTAATACATGGGATAAAAAATTCTCCATTACACGCTATGCCCAGGGACCCACTCTAAAGCCCCACCTTGAGTGCTGAGAAATGACTAGAAATATCTCACTCTTTGTGTTAGGTAAAAATATGACATAGGACACTTGTAGGCACTTTACGTTAAAGCAAGAATGCCTAGAAATGTCCCAAATGTTTTGTTAAGGAAAAATTAAATACATGGTAGAAAAAAATTCTCCAGCACCAGCCACGCCCAGGGACCCACTCTAAAGCCCAACCTTGAGTGCTGAGAAATGACTGGAAATTTCTCACTCTTTGTGTTAGGTAAAAAAATTACATGGGACACTAGTAGGCACTTTACATTATAGCAAGAATGCCTAGAGATGTACCAAATGTTTTGTTAGGGAAACATGAAATACATGGGAGAAAAAATTCTCCAGCACCAGCAAAGCCCAGGGACCCACTGTAAAGCCCCACCCTGAGTGCTGAGAAATGCCTAGAAATGTCTCACTCTTTGTGTTAGGTAAAACAAATACATGGGACACTTGTAGGCACTTTACATTATAGCAAGAATGCCTAGAAATGTCCCAAATGTTTTGTTACTGTAAAATTAAATACATGGGAAAAAAATTCTCCATTACCAGCCACGCCCATGGACCCACTCTAAAGCCCAACATTGAGTGCTGAGAAATGCCTAGAAATGTCTCACTCTTTGTTTTAGGTAAAAAAATGACATGGGACACTTGTAGGCACTTTACATTATAGCAAGAATGCCTAGAAATGTCCCAAATGTTTTGTTAGGGAAAAATACAAAACATGGTAGAAAAAAATCTCCAGAACCAGCCAAGCCTGGGAAGCCACTCTAAAGCCCAACATTGAGTGCTGAAAAATGCCTAGAAATGTCTCACTTTATGTGTTAGCTAAAAAAAATAAAAATACATGGGACACTTGTAGGCACTTTACATTATAGCAAGAATACCTAGAAATGTCCGAAATGTTTTGTTAGAGAAAAATTAAACACATGGTAGAAAAAAATCTCCAGCACCAGCCAAGCCTGGGGAGCCATTCTAAAGCCCAACATTGAGTGCTGAAAAATGCCTAGAAATGTCTCACTTTATGTGTTAGCTAAAAAAAATAAAAATACATGGGACACTTGTAGGCACTTTACATTATAGCAAGAATACCTAGAAATGTCCGAAATGTTTTGTTAGGGAAAAAAGAAATACATGGTAGAAAAAGGTCTCCAGCACCAGCCACGCCCAGGGACCAATTCTAAAGCCCCACCTTGAGTGCTGAGAAATGCCTAGAAATGTCTCACTCTTTGTGTTAGGTAAACAAATGACATGGGACACTTTTAGGCACTTTACATTAAAGCAAGAATGCCTAGAAATGTCCCAAATGTTTTGTTAAGGAAAAGTACAAAATATGGTAGAAAAACAATATCCAGCACCAGCCAACCCAGGGACCCACTCTAAAGCCCCAACTTGAGTGCTGAGAAAACCTAGAAATGTCTCACTTTATGTGTTAGGTAAAAAAAAAAAAAAAAAATGGGACACTTGTAGGCACTTTACATTATAGCTAGAATGCCTAGAAATGTCCGAAATGTTTTGTTAGGGAAAAATTAAACACATGGTAGAAAAAAATTCTCCAGCACCAGCCACGCCCAGGGACCCACTCTAAAGCGCCACCTTGAGTGCTGAGAAATGACTAGAAATGTCTCACTCTTTGTGGTAGGTAAAAAAATTACATGGGACACTTGTAAGCACTTTACATTATAGCAAGAATGCCTAGAAATGTCCCAAATGTTTTGTTAGGGAAAAATTAAATACATGGTAGAAAAAAATTGCCAGCACCAGCCAAGCCTGAGGAAACACTCTAAAGCCCAACCCTGAGTGCTGAAAAAATGCCTAGAAATGTCTCACTCTTTGTGTTAGGTAAAAAAATTACACGTGACACTTGTAGGCACTTTACATTAAAGCAAGACTGCCTAGAAATGTCCCAAATGTTTTGTTAGGGAAAAATGACATACATGGTAGAAACAATTCTCCAGCACCAGCCACGTCCAAGGACCCACTCTAAAGCCCCACCTTGAGTGCTGAGAAATGCCTAGAAATGTTTCACTCGTTGTGTTAGGTAAAAAAAATGACATGGGACACTAGTAGGCACTTTACATTATAGCAAGAATGCCTAGAAATGTCCCATATGTTTTGTTAAGGAAAAGTACAAAATATGGTAGAAAAACAATATCCAGCACCAGCCAACCCAGGGACCCACTCTAAAGCCCCAACTTGAGTGCTGAAAAAACCTAGAAATGTCTCACTTTATGTGTTAGGTAAAAAAATAAAAAAAAAATGGGACACTTGTAGGCACTTTACATTATAGCTAGAATGCCTAGAAATGTCCGAAATGTTTTGTTAGGGAAAAATTAAACACATGGTAGAAAAAAATTCTCCAGCACCAGCCACGCCCAGGGACCCACTCTAAAGCGCCACCTTGAGTGCTGAGAAATGACTAGAAATGTCTCACTCTTTGTGTTAGGTAAAAAAATTACATGGGACACTTGTAAGCACTTTACATTATAGCAAGAATGCCTAGAAATGTCCCAAATGTTTTGTTAGGGAAAAATTAAATACATGGTAGAAAAAAATTGCCAGCACCAGCCAAGCCTGAGGAAACACTCTAAAGCCCAACCCTGAGTGCTGAAAAAATGCCTAGAAATGTCTCACTCTTTGTGTTAGGTAAAAAAATTACACGTGACACTTGTAGGCACTTTACATTAAAGCAAGACTGCCTAGAAATGTCCCAAATGTTTTGTTAGGGAAAAATGACATACATGGTAGAAACAATTCTCCAGCACCAGCCACGTCCAAGGACCCACTCTAAAGCCCCACCTTGAGTGCTGAGAAATGCCTAGAAATGTTTCACTCGTTGTGTTAGGTAAAAAAAATGACATGGGACACTAGTAGGCACTTTACATTATAGCAAGAATGCCTAGAAATGTCCCAAATGTTTTGTTAGGGAAAAATACAAAACATGGTAGAAAAAAAATCTCCAGCACCAGCCAAGCCCAGGGACCCACTCTAAAGCCCCACCTTGAGTGCTGAAAAATGCCTAGAAATGTCTCACTCTTTGTGTGAGGTAAAAAAAAATAAAAATACTTGGGACACTTGTAGGCACTTTACATTATAGCAAGAATGCCTAGAAATGTCCCAAATGTGATGTTAGGGAAAAATACAAAAGATGGTAGAAAAAAATCTCCAGCACCAGCCAAGCCTGGGGAGCCATTCTAAAGCCCAACATTGAGTGCTGAAAAATGCCTAGAAATGTCTCACTTTATGTGTTAGCTAAAAAAAATAAAAATACATGGGACACTTGTAGGCACTTTACATTATAGCAAGAATACCTAGAAATGTCCGAAATGTTTTGTTAGGGAAAAAAGAAATACATGGTAGAAAAAGGTCTCCAGCACCAGCCACGCCCAGGGACCCATTCTAAAGCCCCACCTTGAGTGCTGAGAAATGCCTAGAAATGTCTCACTCTTTGTGTTAGGTAAACAAATGACATTGGACACTTTTAGGCACTTTACATTAAAGCAAGAATGCCTAGAAATGTCCCAAAAGTTTTGTTAGGGAAAAATACAAAACATGGTAGAAAAACAATATCCAGCACCAGCCAACCCAGGGACCCACTCTAAAGCCCCAACTTGAGTGCTGAAAAAACCTAGAAATGTCTCACTTTATGTGTTAGGTAAAAAAAAAAAAAAAAAATGGGACACTTGTAGGCACTTTACATTATAGCTAGAATGCCTAGAAATGTCCGAAATGTTTTGTTAGGGAAAAATTAAACACATGGTAGAAAAAAATCTCCAGCACCAGCCAAGCCTGGGGAGCCATTCTAAAGCCCAACATTGAGTGCTGAAAAATGCCTAGAAATGTCTCACTTTATGTGTTAGCTAAAAAAAATAAAAATACATGGGACACTTGTAGGCACTTTACATTATAGCAAGAATACCTAGAAATGTCCGAAATGTTTTGCTAGGGAAAAAAGAAATACATGGTAGAAAAAGGTCTCCAGCACCAGCCATTTCCAGGGACCAATTCTAAAGCCCCACCTTGAGTGCTGAGAAATGCCTAGAAATGTCTCACTCTTTGTGTTAGGTAAACAAATGACATGGGACACTTTTAGGCACTTTACATTAAAGCAAGAATGCCTAGAAATGTCCCAAATGTTTTGTTAAGGAAAAGTACAAAATATGGTAGAAAAACAATATCCAGCACCAGCCAACCCAGGGACCCACTCTAAAGCCCCAACTTGAGTGCTGAAAAAACCTAGAAATGTCTCACTTTATGTGTTAGGTAAAAAAAAAAAAAAAAAATGGGACACTTGTAGGCACTTTACATTATAGCTAGAATGCCTAGAAATGTCCGAAATGTTTTGTTAGGGAAAAATTAAACACATGGTAGAAAAAAATTCTCCAGCACCAGCCACGCCCAGGGACCCACTCTAAAGCGCCACCTTGAGTGCTGAGAAATGACTAGAAATGTCTCACTCTTTGTGTTAGGTAAAAAAATTACATGGGACACTTGTAAGCACTTTACATTATAGCAAGAATGCGTAGAAATGTCCCAAATGTTTTGTTAGGGAAAAATTAAACACATGGTAGAAAAAAATTCTCCAGCACCAGCCACGCCCAGGGACCCACTCTAAAGCGCCACCTTGAGTGCTGAGAAATGACTAGAAATGTCTCACTCTTTGTGTTAGGTAAAAAAATTACATGGGACACTTGTAAGCACTTTACATTATAGCAAGAATGCCTAGAAATGTCCCAAATGTTTTGTTAGGGAAAAATTAAATACATGGTAGAAAAAAATTGCCAGCACCAGCCAAGCCTGAAGAAACACTCTAAAGCCCAACCCTGAGTGCTGAAAAAATGCCTAGAAATGTCTCACTCTTTGTGTTAGGTAAAAAAAATTACACGTGACACTTGTAGGCACTTTACATTAAAGCAAGACTGCCTAGAAATGTCCCAAATGTTTTGTTAGGGAAAAATGACATACATGGTAGAAACAATTCTCCAGCACCAGCCACGTCCAAGGACCCACTCTAAAGCCCCACCTTGAGTGCTGAGAAATGCCTAGAAATGTTTCACTCGTTGTGTTAGGTAAAAAAAATGACATGGGACACTAGTAGGCACTTTACATTATAGCAAGAATGCCTAGAAATGTCCCAAATGTTTTGTTAGGGAAAAATACAAAACATGGTAGAAAAAAAATCTCCAGCACCAGCCAAGCCCAGGGACCCACTCTAAAGCCCCACCTTGAGTGCTGAAAAATGCCTAGAAATGTCTCACTCTTTGTGTGAGGTAAAAAAAAAAAAAAATACTTGGGACACTTGTAGGCACTTTACATTATAGCAAGAATGCCTAGAAATGTCCGAAATGTTTTGTTAGGGAAAAATGAAAAAAATGGGAGAAAAAAATCTCCAGCACCAGCCAAGCCTGAGGAAACACTCTAAAGCCCAACCCTGGGTGCTGAAAAATGCCTTAGAAATGTCTCACTCTTTGTGTTAGGTAAAACAATTACATGGGACACTTGTAGGCACTTTACATTATAGCAAGAATGCCTAGAAATGTCCCAAATGTTTTGTTAGGGAAAAATGAAATACATTGGAGAAAAAAATCTCCAGCACCAGCCACGCCATGGGACCCACTGTAAAGCCCCACCCTGAGTGCTGAGAAATGCATAGAAATGTCTCACTTTATGTGTTAGCTAAAAAAAATAAAAATACATGGGACACTTGTAGGCACTTTACATTATAGCAAAAATGCCTAGAAATGTCCGAAATGTTTTGTTAGGGAAAAATGAAATACATGGGAGAAACAAATCTCCAGCACCAGCCACGCCCAGGGACCCACTGTAAAGCCCCACCCTGAGTGCTGAGAAATGCATAGAAATGTCTAACTTTATGTGTTAGCTAAAAAAAACAAAAATACATGGGACACTTGTAGGCACTTTACATTATAGCAAGAATGCCTAGAAATGTCCCAAATGTTTTGTTAGGGAAAAATGAAATACATGGGAGAAAAAAATCTCCAGCACCAGCCACGCCATGGGACCCACTGTAAAGCCCCACCCTGAGTGCTGAGAAATGCATAGAAATGTCTCACTTTATGTGTTAGCTAAAAAAAATAAAAATACATGGGACACTTGTAGGCACTTTACATTATAGCAAGAATGCCTAGAAATGTCCGAAATGTTTTGTTAGGGAAAAATGAAATACATGGGAGAAACAAATCTCCAGCACCAGCCACGCCCAGGGACCCACTGTAAAGCCCCACCCTGAGTGCTGAGAAATGCATAGAAATGTCTCACTTTATGTGTTAGCTAAAAAAAACAAAAATACATGGGACACTTGTAGGCACTTTACATTGTAGCAAGAATGCCTAGAAATGTCCGAAATGTTTTGTTAGGGAAAAATGAAATACATGGTAGAAAAAAATTGCCAGCACCAGCCAAGCCTGGGGAGCCAATCTAAAGCCCAACATTGAGTGCTGAAAACGGCCTGGAAATGTGTCACTTTGTTTTAGGTAAAAAAAAAATAAAAAAACTTGGGACACTTTTAGGCACTTTACATTATAGCAAGAATGGCTAGAAATGTCCGAAATGTTTTGTTATGGAAAAATGAAAAAAATGGGAGAAAAAAATCTCCAGCACCAGCCAAGCCTGAGGAAACACTCTAAAGCCCAACCCTGAGTGCAGAAAAATGCCTAGAAATGTCTCACTCTTTGTGTTAGGTAAAAAAATTACATGGGACACTTGTAGGCACTTTACATTATAGCAAGAATGCCTAAAAATGTCCCAAATGTTTTGTTAGGGAAAAATACAAAACATGGTAGAAAAAATCGCCAGCACCAGCCAAGCCTGGGGAGCCACTCTAAAGCCCAACATTGAGTGCTGAAAAATGCCTAGAAATGTGTCACTCTTTGTTTTAGGTAAAAAAAATGACATGGGACACTAGTAGGCACGTAACATTATAGCAAGAATGCCTAGAAATGTCCCAAATGTTTTGTTAGGGAAAAATTTAATACATGGGATAAAAAATTCTCCATTACACGCTATGCCCAGGGACCCACTCTAAAGCCCCACCTTGAGTGCTGAGAAATGACTAGAAATATCTCACTCTTTGTGTTAGGTAAAAAAATGACATAGGACACTTGTAGGCACTTTACGTTAAAGCAAGAATGCCTAGAAATGTCCCAAATGTTTTGTTAAGGAAAAATTAAATACATGGTAGAAAAAAATTCTCCAGCACCAGCCACGCCCAGGGACCCACTCTAAAGCCCAACCTTGAGTGCTGAGAAATGACTGGAAATTTCTCACTCTTTGTGTTAGGTAAAAAAATTACATGGGACACTAGTAGGCACTTTACATTATAGCAAGAATGCCTAGAGATGTACCAAATGTTTTGTTAGGGAAACATGAAATACATGGGAGAAAAAATTCTCCAGCACCAGCAAAGCCCAGGGACCCACTGTAAAGCCCCACCCTGAGTGCTGAGAAATGCCTAGAAATGTCTCACTCTTTGTGTTAGGTAAAACAAATACATGGGACACTTGTAGGCACTTTACATTATAGCAAGAATGCCTAGAAATGTCCCAAATGTTTTGTTACTGTAAAATTAAATACATGGGAAAAAAATTATCCATTACCAGCCACGCCCATGGACCCACTCTAAAGCCCAACATTGAGTGCTGAGAAATGCCTAGAAATGTCTCACTCTTTGTTTTAGGTAAAAAAATGACATGGGACACTTGTAGGCACTTTACATTATAGCAAGAATGCCTAGAAATGTCCCAAATGTTTTGTTAGGGAAAAATACAAAACATGGTAGAAAACAATCTCCAGAACCAGCCAAGCCTGGGAAGCCACTCTAAAGCCCAACATTGAGTGCTGAAAAATGCCTAGAAATGTGTCACTCTTTGTTTTAGGTAAAAAAAGGACATGGGACACTAGTAGGCACTTTACATTATAGCAAGAATGCCTAGAAATGTCCCAAATGTTTTGTTAGGGAAAAATACAATACATGGTTGAAAAAAATTGCCAGCACCAGCCAAGCCTGAAGAGCCACTCTAAAGCCCAACATTGAGTGCTGAAAAATGCCTGGAAATGTGTCACTCTTTCTGTTAGGTAAAAAAATGACATGGGACACTAGTAGGCACTTTACATTATAGCAAGAATGCCTAGAAATGTCCCAAATGTTTTGTTAGGGAAAAATTTAATACATGGGAAAAGAAATTCTCCATTACCAGCTACGCCCAGGGACCCACTCTAAAGCCCCACCTTGAGTGCTGAGAAATGCCTAGAAATGTCTCACTCTTTCTGTTAGGTTAAAAAAATGACATGGGACACTTGTAGGCACTTTACATTGACGCAAGAATGCCTAGAAATGTCCCAAATGTTTTGTTAGGGAAAAATTAAATACATGGTAGAAAAAAATTGCCAGCACCAGCCAAGCCTGAGGAAACACTCTAAAGCCCAACCCTGAGTGCTGAAAAAATGCCTAGAAATGTCTCACTCTTTGTGTTAGGTAAAAAAAATTACACGTGACACTTGTAGGCACTTTACATTAAAGCAAGACTGCCTAGAAATGTCCCAAATGTTTTGTTAGGGAAAAATGACATACATGGTAGAAACAATTCTCCAGCACCAGCCACGTCCAAGGACCCACTCTAAAGCCCCACATTGAGTGCTGAGAAATGCCTAGAAATGTTTCACTCGTTGTGTTAGGTAAAAAAAATGACATGGGACACTAGTAGGCACTTTACATTATAGCAAGAATGCCTAGAAATGTCCCAAATGTTTTGTTAGGGAAAAATACAAAACATGGTAGAAAAAAAATCTCCAGCACCAGCCAAGCCCAGGGACCCACTCTAAAGCCCCACCTTGAGTGCTGAAAAATGCCTAGAAATGTCTCACTCTTTGTGTGAGGTAAAAAAAAAAAAAAATACTTGGGACACTTGTAGGCACTTTACATTATAGCAAGAATGCCTAGAAATGTCCGAAATGTTTTGTTAGGGAAAAATGAAAAAAATGGGAGAAAAAAATCTCCAGCACCAGCCAAGCCTGAGGAAACACTCTAAAGCCCAACCCTGGGTGCTGAAAAATGCCTTAGAAATGTCTCACTCTTTGTGTTAGGTAAAACAATTACATGGGACACTTGTAGGCACTTTACATTATAGCAAGAATGCCTAGAAATGTCCCAAATGTTTTGTTAGGGAAAAATGAAATACATGGGAGAAAAAAATCTCCAGCACCAGCCACGCCATGGGACCCACTGTAAAGCCCCACCCTGAGTGCTGAGAAATGCATAGAAATGTCTCACTTTATGTGTTAGCTAAAAAAAATAAAAATACATGGGACACTTGTAGGCACTTTACATTATAGCAAGAATGCCTAGAAATGTCCGAAATGTTTTGTTAGGGAAAAATGAAATACATGGGAGAAACAAATCTCCAGCACCAGCCACGCCCAGGGACCCACTGTAAAGCCCCACCCTGAGTGCTGAGAAATGCATAGAAATGTCTCACTTTATGTGTTAGCTAAAAAAAACAAAAATACATGGGACACTTGTAGGCACTTTACATTATAGCAAGAATGCTAGAAATGTCCGAAATGTTTTGTTAGGGAAAAATGAAATACATGGTAGAAAAAAATTGCCAGCACCAGCCAAGCCTGGGGAGCCAATCTAAAGCCCAACATTGAGTGCTGAAAACGGCCTGGAAATGTGTCACTTTGTTTTAGGTAAAAAAAAAATAAAAAAACTTGGGACACTTTTAGGCACTTTACATTATAGCAAGAATGGCTAGAAATGTCCGAAATGTTTTGTTATGGAAAAATGAAAAAAATGGGAGAAAAAAATCTCCAGCACCAGCCAAGCCTGAGGAAACACTCTAAAGCCCAACCCTGAGTGCAGAAAAATGCCTAGAAATGTCTCACTCTTTGTGTTAGGTAAAAAAATTACATGGGACACTTGTAGGCACTTTACATTATAGCAAGAATGCCTAAAAATGTCCCAAATGTTTTGTTAGGGAAAAATACAAAACATGGTAGAAAAAATCGCCAGCACCAGCCAAGCCTGGGGAGCCACTCTAAAGCCCAACATTGAGTGCTGAAAAATGCCTAGAAATGTGTCACTCTTTGTTTTAGGTAAAAAAAATGACATGGGACACTAGTAGGCACGTAACATTATAGCAAGAATGCCTAGAAATTTCCCAAATGTTTTGTTAGGGAAAAATTTAATACATGGGATAAAAAATTCTCCATTACACGCTATGCCCAGGGACCCACTCTAAAGCCCCACCTTTAGTGCTGAGAAATGACTAGAAATATCTCACTCTTTGTGTTAGGTAAAAAAATGACATAGGACACTTGTAGGCACTTTACGTTAAAGCAAGAATGCCTAGAAATGTCCCAAATGTTTTGTTAAGGAAAAATTAAATACATGGTAGAAAAAAATTCTCCAGCACCAGCCACGCCCAGGGACCCACTCTAAAGCCCAACCTTGAGTGCTGAGAAATGACTGGAAATTTCTCACTCTTTGTGTTAGGTAAAAAAATTACATGGGACACTAGTAGGCACTTTACATTATAGCAAGAATGCCTAGAGATGTACCAAATGTTTTGTTAGGGAAACATGAAATACATGGGAGAAAAAATTCTCCAGCATCAGCAAAGCCCAGGGACCCACTGTAAAGCCCCACCCTGAGTGCTGAGAAATGCCTAGAAATGTCTCACTCTTTGTGTTAGGTAAAACAAATACATGGGACACTTGTAGGCACTTTACATTATAGCAAGAATGCCTAGAAATGTCCCAAATGTTTTGTTACTGTAAAATTAAATACATGGGAAAAAAATTCTCCATTACCAGCCACGCCCATGGACCCACTCTAAAGCCCAACATTGAGTGCTGAGAAATGCCTAGAAATGTCTCACTCTTTGTTTTAGGTAAAAAAATGACATGGGACACTTGTAGGCACTTTACATTATAGCAAGAATGCCTAGAAATGTCCCAAATGTTTTGTTAGGGAAAAATACAAAACATGGTAGAAAAAAATCTCCAGAACCAGGCAAGCCTGGGAAGCCACTCTAAAGCCCAACATTGAGTGCTGAAAAATGCCTAGAAATGTGTCACTCTTTGTTTTAGGTAAAAAAAGGACATGGGACACTAGTAGGCACTTTACATTATAGCAAGAATGCCTAGAAATGTCCCAAATGTTTTGTTAGGGAAAAATACAATACATGGTTGAAAAAAATTGCCAGCACCAGCCAAGCCTGAAGAGCCACTCTAAAGCCCAACATTGAGTGCTGAAAAATGCCTGGAAATGTGTCACTCTTTCTGTTAGGTAAAAAAATGACATGGGACACTAGTAGGCACTTTACATTATAGCAAGAATGCCTAGAAATGTCCCAAATGTTTTGTTAGGGAAAAATTTAATACATGGGAAAAAAAATTCTCCATTACCAGCTACACCCAGGGACCCACTCTAAAGCCCCACCTTGAGTGCTGAGAAATGCCTAGAAATGTCTCACTCTTTGTGTTAGGTTAAAAAAATGACATGGGACACTTGTAGGCACTTTACATTGACGCAAGAATGCCTAGAAATGTCCCAAATGTTTTGTTAGGGAAAAATTAAATACATGGTAGAAAAAAATTCTCCAGCACCAGCCACGCCCAGGGACCCACTCTAAAAACCCACCTTGAGTGCTGAAATATGCCTAGAAATGTCTCACTTTATGTGTTAGGTAAAAAAAAAAAAATACATGGGACACTTGTAGGCACTTTACATTATAGCGAGAATGCCTAGAAATGTCCGAAATGTTTTGTTAGGGAAAAATACAAAACATGATAGAAAAAAATCTCCAGCACCAGCCAAGCCTGAGGAAACACTCTAAAGCCCAACCCTGAGTGCTGAAAAATGCCTAGAAATGTCTCACTCTTTGTGTTAGGTAAAAAAATTACATGGGACACTTGTAAGCACTTTACATTATAGCAAAAATGCCTAGAAATGTCCCAAATGTTTTGTTAGGGAAAAATACAAAACATGGTAGAAAAAAATCTCCAGAACCAGCCAAGCCCAGGGACCCACTCTAAAGCCCCACGTTGAGTGCTGAAAAATGGCTAGAAATGTCTCACTCTTTGTTTTAGGTAAAAAAAATAAAAATACATGGGACACTTTTAGGCACTTTACATTATAGCAAGAATGCCTAAAAATGTCCCAAATGTTTTGTTAGGGAAAAATACAAAACATGGTAGAAAAAAATTGCCAGCACCAGCCAAGCCTGGGAAGCCACTCTAAAGCCCCACCCTGAGTGCTGAAAAATGCCTAGAAATGGCTCACCCTTTGTGTTAGGTAAAACAATTTCATGGGACACTTGTAGGCACTTTACATTATAGCAAGAATGCCTAGAAATGTCCCAAATGATTTGTTAGGGAAAAATACAAAACATGGGAGAAAAAAATCTCCAGCACCAGCCAAGCCTGAGGAGCCTTTCTAAAGCCCAACCCTGAGTGCTGAAAAATGCCTAGAAATGTCTCACTCTTTGTGTTAGGTAAAAAAATGACATGGGACACTTGTAGGCACTTTACATTATCGAAAGAATGCCTAGAAATGTCTGAAATGTTTTGTTGGGTAAAAATGTAATACATGGGAGAAAAAATGTTCCAGCACCAGTCAAGTCTGGGGAGCCACTCTAAAGCCCAACTTTGAGTGCTGAAAAAAGCCTAGAAATGTGTCACTCTTTGTGTTAGGTAAAAAAAAAAAATACATGGGAAACTTGTAGGCACTTTACATTATAGCAAGAATGCCTAGAAATGTCCGAAATGTTTTGTTAGGGAAAAATGAAATACATGGGAGAAAAAAATCTCCAGCACCAGCCAAGCCCAGGGACCCACTCTAAAGCCCCACCTTGAGTACTGAAATATGCCTAGAAATGTCTCACTTTATGTGTTAAGTAAAAAAAAAAAAAATACATGGGACACTTGTAGGCACTTTACATTACAGCAAGAATGCCTAGAAATGTCCGAAATGTTTTGTTAGGGAGAAATGAAACACATGGGAGAAAAAAATCTCCAGCACCAGCAAAGCCTGAGGAAACACTCTAAAGCACAAACCCGAGTGCTGAAAAATGCCTAGAAATGTCTCACTCTTTATGTTAGGTAAAAAAATTACATGGGACACTTGTAGGCACTTTACATTATAGCAATAATGCCTAGAAATGTCCCAAATGTTTTGTTAGGGAAAAATACAAAACATGGTAGAAAAAAATTGCCAGCAACAGCCAAGCCTGAGGAGCCACTCTAAAGCCCAACATTGAGTGCTGAAAAATGCCTGGAAATGTGTCACTCTTTGTGTTAGGTAAAAAAATGACATGGGACACAAGTAGGCACTTTACATTAAAGCAAGAATGCCTAGAAATGTCCCAAATGTTTTGTTAGGGAAAAATTAAATACATGGGAAAAAAAAATTCTCCATTACCAGCTACGCCCAGGGACCCACTCTAAAGCCTCACCTTGAGTGCTGAGAAATGCCTAGAAATGTCTCATTCTTTGTGTTAGGTTAAAAAAATGACATGGGACACTTGTAGGCACTTTACATTGAAGCAAGAATGCCTAGAAATGTCCCAAATGTTTTGTTAGAGAAAAATTAAATACATTGGAGAAAAAATTCTCAAGCACCAGCCACGCTCAGGGACCCACTCAAAAAGCCCCACCTTGAGTGCTAAGAAATGCCTAGAAATGTCTCACTCTTTGTGTTGGGTAAAAAAATTACATGGGACACTTGTAGGCACTTTACATTATAGCAAGAATGCCTAGAAATGTCCCAAATGTTTTGTTATGGAAAAATACAAAACATGGTAGAAAAAAATCTCCAGCACCATCCAAGCCTGGGGACCCACTCTAAAGCCCCACCTTGAATGCTGAAAAATGCCTAGAAATGTGTCACTCTTTGTGTTAGGTAAAAAAATGAGATGGGACACTAGTAGGCACTTTACATTTATAGCAAGAATGCCTAGAAATGTCCCAAAGGTTTTGTTGGAGAAAAATTGAATACATGGGAGAAAAAATTCTCCAGCACCAGCCAAGCCTTGGGAGCCACTCTAAAGCGCAACATTGAGTGCTTAACAATGCCTAGAAATGTGTCACTCTTTGTGTTAGGTAAAAAAATGACATGGGACACTAGTAGGCACTTTACATTATAGCAAGAATGCCTAGAAATGTCCCAAATGTTTTGTCAGAGAAAAATTGCATACATGGGAGAAAAAATTCTCCAGCACCAGCCACGCTCAGGGACCCACTCTAAAGCCCAACATTGAGTGCTGAAAAATGCCTAGAAATGTCTCACTCTTTGTGTTAGGTAAAAAAATAACATGGGATACTTGTAGGCACTTTACATTATAGAAAGAATGCCTAGAAATGTCTGAAATGTTTTGTTGGGTAAAAATGAAATACATTGGAGAAAAAATGTTCCAGCACCAGTCAAGCCTGGGGAGCCACTCTAAAGCCCAACTTTGAGTGCTGAAAAATGCCTAGAAATGTGTCACTCTTTGTGTTAGGTAAAACAATTACATGGGACACTTGTAGGCACTTTACATTATAACAAGAATGCCTAGAAATGTCCCAAATGATTTGTTAGGGAAAAATACAAAACATGGGTGAAAAAAATCTCCAGCACCAGCCAAGCCTGAGGAGCCTTTATAAAGCCCAACCCTGAGTGCTGAAAAATGCCTATAAATGTCTCACTCTTTGTGTTAGGTAAAAAAATGACATGGGACACTTGTAGGCACTTTACATTTATAGAAAGAATGCCTAGAAATGTCTGAAATGTTTTGTTGGGTAAAAATGAAATACATGGGAGAAAAAATGTTCCAGCACCAGTCAAGCCTGGGGAGCCACTCTAAAGCCCAACTTTGAGTGCTGAAAAATGCCTAGAAATGTGTAACTCTTTGTGTTAGGTAAAACAAAAAAATACATGGGAAACTTGTAGGCACTTTACATTAAAGCAAGAATGCCTAGAAATGTCCGAAATGTTTTGTTAGGGAAAAATCAAATACATGGGAGAAAAAAATCTCCAGCACCAGCCAAGCCCAGGGACCCACTCTAAAGCCCCACCTTGAGTGCTGAAATATGCCTAGAAATGTCTCACTTTATGTGTTAGGTAAAAAAAAATAAAAATGCATGGGACACTTGTAGGCACTTAACAGTATAGCAAAAATGCGTCAAAATGTCCCACAAGTTTTATTAGGGAAAAATACAATACATGGAAGAGATAAATTTCCAGCACCAGCCAAGCCTGGGGAGCCACTCTAAAGCGCAACATTGAGTGCTGAACAAAGCCTAGAAATGTGTCACTCTTTGTGTTAGGTAAAAAAATGACATGGGACACTAGTAGGCACTTTACATTATAGCAAGAATGCCTAGAACTGTCCCAAATGTTTTGTTAGAGAAAAATTAAATACATGGGAGAAAAAATTCTCAAGCACCAGCCACGCTCAGGGACCCACTCAAAAAGCCCCACCTTGAGTGCTAAGAAATGCCTAGAAATGTCTCACTCTTTGTGTTAGGTAAAAAAATGACATGGGACACTTGTAGGCACTTTACAAATAAAGCAAGAATGCCTAGAAATGTCCCAAATGTTTATTAGGGAAAAATACAAAACATGGTAGAAAAAAATCTCCAGCACCAGCCAAGCCTGAGGAGCCACTCTAAAGCCCCACCTTGAGTGCTGAAAAATGTCTAGAAATGTCTCACTTTATGTGTTAGCTAAAAAAAAAAAAAATACATGGGACACTTGTAGGCTCTTTACATTATAGCAAGAATACCTAGAGATGTACCAAATGTTTTGTCAGGGAAAAATGAAATACATGGGAGAAAAAAATCTCAAGCACCAGCCAAGCCTGAGGAGCCACTCTAAAGCCCCACCCTGAGTGCTGAGAAATGCCTAGAAATGTCTCACTCTTTGTGTTAGGTAAAAAAACTTACATGGGACACTTGTAGGCACTTTACATCATAGCAAGAATACCTAGAAATGTCCCAAATGTTTTGTTAGGGAAAAATTAAATACATGGGAAAAAAAATTCTCCATTACCAGCCACGCCCAGGGACCCACTCTAAAGCCCCACCTTGAGTGCTGAGAAATGCCTAGAAATGTCTCACTCTTTGTGTTAGGTAAAAAAATGACATGGGACACTTGTAGGCACTTTACATCAAAGCAAGAATGCCAAGAAATGCCCAAATGTTTTGTTAGGGAAAAATGAAATACATGGTAGAAAAAAAATCTCCAGCACCAGCCAAGCCCAGGGACCCACTCTAAAGCCCAACCTTGAGTGCTGAGAAATGCCTAGAAATGTGTCACTCGTTGTTTTAGGTAAACAAATGACATGGGACACTTGTAGGCACTTTACATTAAAGCAAGAATGCCTAGAAATGTCCCAAATGTTTTGTTAGGGAAAAATACAAAACATGGTAGAAAAAAATCTCCTGCACCAGCCAAGCCTGGGGAGCCACTCTAAAGCCCAACATTGAGTGCCGAAAAATGCCTAGAAATGTGTCACTCGTTGTTTCAGGTAAAAAAATGACATGGGACACTAGTAGGCACTTTACGTTATAGCAAGAATGCCTAGAAATGTCCCAAATGTTTTGTTAGGGAAAAATGAAATACATGGGAGAAAACAATCTCAAGCACCAGCCAAGCCCAGGGACCCACTCTAAAGCCCCACCTTGAATGCTGAAAATAACTAGAAATGTGTCACTCTTTGTGTTAGGTAAAAAAATTACTTGTGACACTTGTAGGCACTTTGCATTATAGCAAGCATGCCTAGAAATGTCCCTTATGTTTTGTTAGGGAAAAATGAAATACATGGGAGAAAACAATCTCCAGCACCAGCCAAGCCCAGGGACCCACTCTAAAGCCCCACATTGAGTGCTGAAAAATGTCTAGAAATGTCTCACTTCATGTGTTGACTAAAAAAAATAAAAATACATGGGACACTTCTAGACACTTTACATTATAGCAAGAATGCCTAGAAATGTCCCAAATGTTTTGTTAGGGAAAAATTAAATACATGGGAAAAAAAATTCTCCATTCCCAGCCAAGCCCAGGGACCCACTCTAAAGCCCCACCTTGAGCGCTGAGAAATGCCTAGAAATGTCTCACTCTTTGTGTTAGGTAAAAAAATGACATGGGACACTTGTAGGCACTTTACATCAAAGCAAGAATGCCTAGAAATGTCCCAAATGTTTTGTTAGGGAAAAATGAAATACATGGTAGAAAAAATTCTCCAGCACCAGCCACACCAAGGGACCCACTCTAAAGCCCCACCTTGAGTGCTGAGAAATGCCTAGAAATGTCTCACTCTTTGTGTTAGGTAAACAAATAACATGGGACACTTGTAGGCACTTTACATTAAAGCAAGAATGCCTAGAAATGTCCCAAATGTTTTGTTAGGGAAAAATACAAAATATGGTAGAAAACAATCTCCAGCACCAGCCAAGCCCAGGGACCCACTCTAAAGCCCCACATTGAGTGCTGAAAAAATCTAGAAATGTCTCACTCTTTGTGTTAGGTAAAACAAATAAAAATACATGGGACACTTGTAGGCACTTTACATTATAGCAAGAATGCCTAGAAATGTCCGAAATGTTTTGTTAGGGAAAAATGAAATACATGGGAGAAAAAAATCTCAAGCACCAGCCAAGCCTGGGGAGCCACTCTAAAACCCAACCCTGAGTGCTGAGAAATGCCTAGAAATGTCTTACTCTTTGTGTTAGGTAAAAAATGACATGGGACACTCGTAGGCACTTTACATTATAGCAAGAATGCCTAGAAATGTCCCAAATATTTTGTTAGGAAAAAATACAAAACCTGGTAGAAAAAAATCGCCAGCACCAGCCAAGCCTGGGGAGCCACTGTAAAGCCCAACATTGAGTGCTGAAAAATGCCTAGAAATGTGTCACTCTTTGTGTTAGGTAAAAAAATTACATGGGACACTAGTAGGCACTTTACATTAAAGCAAGAATCCCTAGAAATGTCCCAAATGTTTTGTTAGGGAAAAATACAAAACATGGTAGAAAAAACATCTCCAGCACCAGCCAAGCCGAGGGACCCACTCTAAAGCCCCACATTGAGTGCTGAAAAATGCCTAAAAATGTCTCACTCTTTGTGTTAGGTAAAAAAATTACGTGGGACACTAGTAGGCACTTTACATTATAGCAAGAATGCATAGAATTGTGACAAATGTTTTGTTAGGGAAAAATTAAAAACATGGGAAAAAAATTTTTCCAGCACCAGCCAAGCCTGAGGAGCCACTCTAAAGCCCCACCTTGAGTGCTGAAAAATGCCTAGAAATGTCTCACTCTTTGTGTGAGGTAAAAAAAAATAAAAATACTTGGGACACTTGTAGGCACTTTACATTATAGGAAGAATGCCTAGAAATGTCCGAAATGTTTTGTTAGGGAAAAATGAAAAAACTGGGAGAAAAAAATCTCCAGCACCAGCCAAGCCTGAGGAAACACTCTAAAGCCCAACCCTGGGTGCTGAAAAATGCCTTAGAAATGTCTCACTCTTTGTGTTAGGTAAAACAATTACATGGGACACTTGTAGGCACTTTACATTATAGCAAGAATGCCTAGAAATGTCCCAAATGTTTTGTTAGGGAAAAATGAAATACATGGGAGAAAAAAATCTCCAGCACCAGCCACGCCATGGGACCCACTGTAAAGCCCCACCCTGAGTGCTGAGAAATGCATAGAAATGTCTCACTTTATGTGTTAGCTAAAAAAAATAAAAATACATGGGACACTTGTAGGCACTTTACATTATAGCAAGAATGCCTAGAAATGTCCGAAATGTTTTGTTAGGGAAAAATGAAATACATGGGAGAAACAAATCTCCAGCACCAGCCACGCCCAGGGACCCACTGTAAAGCCCCACCCTGAGTGCTGAGAAATGCATAGAAATGTCTCACTTTATGTGTTAGCTAAAAAAAACAAAATGATAGGACACTTGTAGGCACTTTACATTATAGCAAGAATGCCTAGAAATGTCCGAAATGTTTTGTTAGGGAAAAATGAAATACATGGTAGAAAAAAATTGCCAGCACCAGCCAAGCCTGGGGAGCCAATCTAAAGCCCAACATTGAGTGCTGAAAACGGCCTGGAAATGTGTCACTTTGTTTTAGGTAAAAAAAAAATAAAAAAACTTGGGACACTTTTAGGCACTTTACATTATAGCAAGAATGGCTAGAAATGTCCGAAATGTTTTGTTATGGAAAAATGAAAAAAATGGGAGAAAAAAATCTCCAGCACCAGCCAAGCCTGAGGAAACACTCTAAAGCCCAACCCTGAGTGCAGAAAAATGCCTAGAAATGTCTCACTCTTTGTGTTAGGTAAAAAAATTACATGGGACACTTGTAGGCACTTTACATTATAGCAAGAATGCCTAAAAATGTCCCAAATGTTTTGTTAGGGAAAAATACAAAACATGGTAGAAAAAATCGCCAGCACCAGCCAAGCCTGGGGAGCCACTCTAAAGCCCAACATTGAGTGCTGAAAAATGCCTAGAAATGTGTCACTCTTTGTTTTAGGTAAAAAAAATGACATGGGACACTAGTAGGCACGTAACATTATAGCAAGAATGCCTAGAAATGTCCCAAATGTTTTGTTAGGGAAAAATTTAATACATGGGATAAAAAATTCTCCATTACACGCTATGCCCAGGGACCCACTCTAAAGCCCCACCTTGAGTGCTGAGAAATGACTAGAAATATCTCACTCTTTGTGTTAGGTAAAAAAATGACATAGGACACTTGTAGGCACTTTACGTTAAAGCAAGAATGCCTAGAAATGTCCCAAATGTTTTGTTAAGGAAAATTAAATACATGGTAGAAAAAAATTCTCCAGCACCAGCCACGCCCAGGGACCCACTCTAAAGCCCAACCTTGAGTGCTGAGAAATGACTGGAAATTTCTCACTCTTTGTGTTAGGTAAAAAAATTACAGGGGACACTAGTAGGCACTTTACATTATAGCAAGAATGCCTAGAGATGTACCAAATGTTTTGTTAGGGAAACATGAAATACATGGGAGAAAAAATTCTCCAGCACCAGCAAAGCCCAGGGACCCACTGTAAAGCCCCACCCTGAGTGCTGAGAAATGCCTAGAAATGTCTCACTCTTTGTGTTAGGTAAAACAAATACATGGGACACTTGTAGGCACTTTACATCATAGCAAGAATGCCTAGAAATGTCCCAAATGTTTTGTTACTGTAAAATTAAATACATGGGAAAAAAATTCTCCATTACCAGCCACGCCCATGGACCCACTCTAAAGCCCAACATTGAGTGCTGAGAAATGCCTAGAAATGTCTCACTCTTTGTTTTAGGTAAAAAAATGACATGGGACACTTGTAGGCACTTTACATTATAGCAAGAATGCCTAGAAATGTCCCAAATGTTTTGTTAGGGAAAAATACAAAACATGGTAGAAAAAAATCTCCAGAACCAGCCAAGCCTGGGAAGCCACTCTAAAGCCCAACATTGAGTGCTGAAAAATGCCTAGAAATGTGTCACTCTTTGTTTTAGGTAAAAAAAGGACATGGGACACTAGTACGCACTTTACATTATAGCAAGAATGCCTAGAAATGTCCCAAATGTTTTGTTAGGGAAAAATGAAATACATGGTAGAAAAAAAATCTCCAGCACCAGCCAAGCCCAGGGACCCACTCTAAAGCCCAACCTTGAGTGCTGAGAAATGCCTAGAAATGTGTCACTCGTTGTTTTAGGTAAACAAATGACATGGGACACTTGTAGGCACTTTACATTAAAGCAAGAATGCCTAGAAATGTCCCAAATGTTTTGTTAGGGAAAAATACAAAACATGGTAGAAAAAAATCTCCTGCACCAGCCAAGCCTGGGGAGCCACTCTAAAGCCCAACATTGAGTGCCGAAAAATGCCTAGAAATGTGTCACTCGTTGTTTCAGGTAAAAAAATGACATGGGACACTAGTAGGCACTTTACGTTATAGCAAGAATGCCTAGAAATGTCCCAAATGTTTTGTTAGGGAAAAATGAAATACATGGGAGAAAACAATCTCAAGCACCAGCCAAGCCCAGGGACCCACTCTAAAGCCCCACCTTGAATGCTGAAAATAACTAGAAATGTGTCACTCTTTGTGTTAGGTAAAAAAATTACTTGTGACACTTGTAGGCACTTTGCATTATAGCAAGCATGCCTAGAAATGTCCCTTATGTTTTGTTAGGGAAAAATGAAATACATGGGAGAAAACAATCTCCAGCACCAGCCAAGCCCAGGGACCCACTCTAAAGCCCCACATTGAGTGCTGAAAAATGTCTAGAAATGTCTCACTTCATGTGTTGACTAAAAAAAATAAAAATACATGGGACACTTCTAGACACTTTACATTATAGCAAGAATGCCTAGAAATGTCCCAAATGTTTTGTTAGGGAAAAATTAAATACATGGGAAAAAAAATTCTCCATTCCCAGCCAAGCCCAGGGACCCACTCTAAAGCCCCACCTTGAGCGCTGAGAAATGCCTAGAAATGTCTCACTCTTTGTGTTAGGTAAAAAAATGACATGGGACACTTGTAGGCACTTTACATCAAAGCAAGAATGCCTAGAAATGTCCCAAATGTTTTGTTAGGGAAAAATGAAATACATGGTAGAAAAAATTCTCCAGCACCAGCCACACCAAGGGACCCACTCTAAAGCCCCACCTTGAGTGCTGAGAAATGCCTAGAAATGTCTCACTCTTTGTGTTAGGTAAACAAATAACATGGGACACTTGTAGGCACTTTACATTAAAGCAAGAATGCCTAGAAATGTCCCAAATGTTTTGTTAGGGAAAAATACAAAATATGGTAGAAAACAATCTCCAGCACCAGCCAAGCCCAGGGACCCACTCTAAAGCCCCACATTGAGTGCTGAAAAAATCTAGAAATGTCTCACTCTTTGTGTTAGGTAAAACAAATAAAAATACATGGGACACTTGTAGGCACTTTACATTATAGCAAGAATGCCTAGAAATGTCCGAAATGTTTTGTTAGGGAAAAATGAAATACATGGGAGAAAAAAATCTCAAGCACCAGCCAAGCCTGGGGAGCCACTCTAAAACCCAACCCTGAGTGCTGAGAAATGCCTAGAAATGTCTTACTCTTTGTGTTAGGTAAAAAATGACATGGGACACTCGTAGGCACTTTACATTATAGCAAGAATGCCTAGAAATGTCCCAAATATTTTGTTAGGAAAAAATACAAAACCTGGTAGAAAAAAATCGCCAGCACCAGCCAAGCCTGGGGAGCCACTGTAAAGCCCAACATTGAGTGCTGAAAAATGCCTAGAAATGTGTCACTCTTTGTGTTAGGTAAAAAAATTACATGGGACACTAGTAGGCACTTTACATTAAAGCAAGAATCCCTAGAAATGTCCCAAATGTTTTGTTAGGGAAAAATACAAAACATGGTAGAAAAAACATCTCCAGCACCAGCCAAGCCGAGGGACCCACTCTAAAGCCCCACATTGAGTGCTGAAAAATGCCTAAAAATGTCTCACTCTTTGTGTTAGGTAAAAAAATTACGTGGGACACTAGTAGGCACTTTACATTATAGCAAGAATGCATAGAATTGTGACAAATGTTTTGTTAGGGAAAAATTAAAAACATGGGAAAAAAATTTTTCCAGCACCAGCCAAGCCTGAGGAGCCACTCTAAAGCCCCACCTTGAGTGCTGAAAAATGCCTAGAAATGTCTCACTCTTTGTGTGAGGTAAAAAAAAATAAAAATACTTGGGACACTTGTAGGCACTTTACATTATAGGAAGAATGCCTAGAAATGTCCGAAATGTTTTGTTAGGGAAAAATGAAAAAAATGGGAGAAAAAAATCTCCAGCACCAGCCAAGCCTGAGGAAACACTCTAAAGCCCAACCCTGGGTGCTGAAAAATGCCTTAGAAATGTCTCACTCTTTGTGTTAGGTAAAACAATTACATGGGACACTTGTAGGCACTTTACATTATAGCAAGAATGCCTAGAAATGTCCCAAATGTTTTGTTAGGGAAAAATGAAATACATGGGAGAAAAAAATCTCCAGCACCAGCCACGCCATGGGACCCACTGTAAAGCCCCACCCTGAGTGCTGAGAAATGCATAGAAATGTCTCACTTTATGTGTTAGCTAAAAAAAATAAAAATACATGGGACACTTGTAGGCACTTTACATTATAGCAAGAATGCCTAGAAATGTCCGAAATGTTTTGTTAGGGAAAAATGAAATACATGGGAGAAACAAATCTCCAGCACCAGCCACGCCCAGGGACCCACTGTAAAGCCCCACCCTGAGTGCTGAGAAATGCATAGAAATGTCTCACTTTATGTGTTAGCTAAAAAAAACAAAATGATAGGACACTTGTAGGCACTTTACATTATAGCAAGAATGCCTAGAAATGTCCGAAATGTTTTGTTAGGGAAAAATGAAATACATGGTAGAAAAAAATTGCCAGCACCAGCCAAGCCTGGGGAGCCAATCTAAAGCCCAACATTGAGTGCTGAAAACGGCCTGGAAATGTGTCACTTTGTTTTAGGTAAAAAAAAAATAAAAAAACTTGGGACACTTTTAGGCACTTTACATTATAGCAAGAATGGCTAGAAATGTCCGAAATGTTTTGTTATGGAAAAATGAAAAAAATGGGAGAAAAAAATCTCCAGCACCAGCCAAGCCTGAGGAAACACTCTAAAGCCCAACCCTGAGTGCAGAAAAATGCCTAGAAATGTCTCACTCTTTGTGTTAGGTAAAAAAATTACATGGGACACTTGTAGGCACTTTACATTATAGCAAGAATGCCTAAAAATGTCCCAAATGTTTTGTTAGGGAAAAATACAAAACATGGTAGAAAAAATCGCCAGCACCAGCCAAGCCTGGGGAGCCACTCTAAAGCCCAACATTGAGTGCTGAAAAATGCCTAGAAATGTGTCACTCTTTGTTTTAGGTAAAAAAAATGACATGGGACACTAGTAGGCACGTAACATTATAGCAAGAATGCCTAGAAATGTCCCAAATGTTTTGTTAGGGAAAAATTTAATACATGGGATAAAAAATTCTCCATTACACGCTATGCCCAGGGACCCACTCTAAAGCCCCACCTTGAGTGCTGAGAAATGACTAGAAATATCTCACTCTTTGTGTTAGGTAAAAAAATGACATAGGACACTTGTAGGCACTTTACGTTAAAGCAAGAATGCCTAGAAATGTCCCAAATGTTTTGTTAAGGAAAATTAAATACATGGTAGAAAAAAATTCTCCAGCACCAGCCACGCCCAGGGACCCACTCTAAAGCCCAACCTTGAGTGCTGAGAAATGACTGGAAATTTCTCACTCTTTGTGTTAGGTAAAAAAATTACAGGGGACACTAGTAGGCACTTTACATTATAGCAAGAATGCCTAGAGATGTACCAAATGTTTTGTTAGGGAAACATGAAATACATGGGAGAAAAAATTCTCCAGCACCAGCAAAGCCCAGGGACCCACTGTAAAGCCCCACCCTGAGTGCTGAGAAATGCCTAGAAATGTCTCACTCTTTGTGTTAGGTAAAACAAATACATGGGACACTTGTAGGCACTTTACATCATAGCAAGAATGCCTAGAAATGTCCCAAATGTTTTGTTACTGTAAAATTAAATACATGGGAAAAAAATTCTCCATTACCAGCCACGCCCATGGACCCACTCTAAAGCCCAACATTGAGTGCTGAGAAATGCCTAGAAATGTCTCACTCTTTGTTTTAGGTAAAAAAATGACATGGGACACTTGTAGGCACTTTACATTATAGCAAGAATGCCTAGAAATGTCCCAAATGTTTTGTTAGGGAAAAATACAAAACATGGTAGAAAAAAATCTCCAGAACCAGCCAAGCCTGGGAAGCCACTCTAAAGCCCAACATTGAGTGCTGAAAAATGCCTAGAAATGTGTCACTCTTTGTTTTAGGTAAAAAAAGGACATGGGACACTAGTACGCACTTTACATTATAGCAAGAATGCCTAGAAATGTCCCAAATGTTTTGTTAGGGAAAAATACAATACATGGTTGAAAAAAATTGCCAGCACCAGCCAAGCCTGAAGAGCCACTCTAAAGCCCAACATTGAGTGCTGAAAAATGCCTGGAAATGTGTCACTCTTTCTGTTAGGTAAAAAAATGACATGGGACACTAGTAGGCACTTTACATTATAGCAAGAATGCCTAGAAATGTCCCAAATGTTTTGTTAGGGAAAAATTTAATACATGGGAAAAAAAATTCTCCATTACCAGCTACGCCCAGGGACCCACTCTAAAGCCCCACCTTGAGTGCTGAGAAATGCCTAGAAATGTCTCACTCTTTGTGTTAGGTTAAAAAAATGACATGGGACACTTGTAGGCACTTTACATTGACGCAAGAATGCCTAGAAATGTCCCAAATGTTTTGTTAGGGAAAAATTAAATACATGGTAGAAAAAAATTCTCCAGCACCAGCCACGCCCAGGGACCCACTCTAAAAACCCACCTTGAGTGCTGAAATATGCCTAGAAATGTCTCACTTTATGTGTTAGGTAAAAAAAAAAAAATACATGGGACACTTGTAGGCACTTTACATTAAAGCAAGAATACCTAGAAATGTCCCAAATGTTTTATTAGGGAAAAATAAGAAACGTGGTAGAAATAAATCTCCAGCACCAGCCATTCCAAGGGACCCACTCTAAAGCCCCACCTTGAGTACTGAAATATGCCTAGAAATGTCTCACTTTATGTGTTAAGTAAAAAAAAAAAAAATACATGGGACACTTGTAGGCACTTTACATTACAGCAAGAATGCCTAGAAATGTCCGAAATGTTTTGTTAGGGAGAAATGAAATACATGGGAGAAAAAAATCTCCAGCACCAGCCAAGCCTGAGGAAACACTCTAAAGCACAAACCCGAGTGCTGAAAAATGCCTAGAAATGTCTCACTCTTTATGTTAGGTAAAAAAATTACATGGGACACTTGTAGGCACTTTACATTATAGCAATAATGCCTAGAAATGTCCCAAATGTTTTGTTAGGGAAAAATACAAAACATGGTAGAAAAAAATTGCCAGCAACAGCCAAGCCTGAGGAGCCACTCTAAAGCCCAACATTGAGTGCTGAAAAATGCCTGGAAATGTGTCACTCTTTGTGTTAGGTAAAAAAATGACATGGGACACTAGTAGGCACTTTACATTAAAGCAAGAATGCCTAGAAATGTCCCAAATGTTTTGTTAGGGAAAAATTAAATACATGGGAAAAAAAATTCTCCATTACCAGCTACGCCCAGGGACCCACTCTAAAGCCTCACCTTGAGTGCTGAGAAATGCCTAGAAATGTCTCATTCTTTGTGTTAGGTTAAAAAAATGACATGGGACACTTGTAGGCACTTTACATTGAAGCAGGAAATGCCTAGAAATGTCCCAAATGTTTTGTTAGAGAAAAATTAAATACATTGGAGAAAAAATTCTCAAGCACCAGCCACGCTCAGGGACCCACTCAAAAAGCCCCACCTTGAGTGCTAAGAAATGCCTAGAAATGTCTCACTCTTTGTGTTAGGTAAAAAAATGACATGGGACAATTGTAGGCACTTTACATTATAGAAAGAATGGCTAGAGATGTCCTAAATGTTTTGTTAGGGAAAAATGAAATACATGGGAGAAAAAATTCTCCAGCACCAGTCACGCCCAGTGACTCACTGTAAAGCCCCACCCTGAGTGCTGAGAAATGCCTAGAAATGTCTCACTCTTTGTGTTGGGTAAAAAAATTACATGGGACACTTGTAGGCACTTTACATTATAGCAAGAATGCCTAGAAATGTCCCAAATGTTTTGTTATGGAAAAATACAAAACATGGTAGAAAAAAATCTCCAGCACCATCCAAGCCTGGGGACCCACTCTAAAGCCCCACCTTGAATGCTGAAAAATGCCTAGAAATGTGTCACTCTTTGTGTTAGGTAAAAAAATGAGATGGGACACTAGTAGGCACTTTACATTTATAGCAAGAATGCCTAGAAATGTCCCAAAGGTTTTGTTGGAGAAAAATTGAATACATGGGAGAAAAAATTCTCCAGCACCAGCCAAGCCTTGGGAGCCACTCTAAAGCGCAACATTGAGTGCTTAACAATGCCTAGAAATGTGTCACTCTTTGTGTTAGGTAAAAAAATGACATGGGACACTAGTAGGCACTTTACATTATAGCAAGAATGCCTAGAAATGTCCCAAATGTTTTGTCAGAGAAAAATTGCATACATGGGAGAAAAAATTCTCCAGCACCAGCCACGCTCAGGGACCCACTCTAAAGCCCAACATTGAGTGCTGAAAAATGCCTAGAAATGTCTCACTCTTTGTGTTAGGTAAAAAAAAAAAATACATGGGACACTTGTAGGCACTTTACATTGTAGCAAGAATGCCTAGAAATGTCCGAAATGTTTTGTTATGGAAAAATGAAATACATGTCAGAAAAAATCTCCAGCACCAGCCAAGCCCGGTGACCCACTCTAATGCCCCACCCTGAGTGCTGAAAAATGCCTAGAAATGTCTCACTCTTTGTGTTAGGTAAAAAAATAACATGGGATACTTGTAGGCACTTTACATTATAGAAAGAATGCCTAGAAATGTCTGAAATGTTTTGTTGGGTAAAAATGAAATACATTGGAGAAAAAATGTTCCAGCACCAGTCAAGCCTGGGGAGCCACTCTAAAGCCCAACTTTGAGTGCTGAAAAATGCCTAGAAATGTGTCACTCTTTGTGTTAGGTAAAACAATTACATGGGACACTTGTAGGCACTTTACATTATAACAAGAATGCCTAGAAATGTCCCAAATGATTTGTTAGGGAAAAATACAAAACATGGGTGAAAAAAATCTCCAGCACCAGCCAAGCCTGAGGAGCCTTTATAAAGCCCAACCCTGAGTGCTGAAAAATGTCTATAAATGTCTCACTCTTTGTGTTAGGTAAAAAAATGACATGGGACACTTGTAGGCACTTCACATTTATAGAAAGAATGCCTAGAAATGTCTGAAATGTTTTGTTGGGTAAAAATGAAATACATGGGAGAAAAAATGTTCCAGCACCAGTCAAGCCTGGGGAGCCACTCTAAAGCCCAACTTTGAGTGCTGAAAAATGCCTAGAAATGTGTAACTCTTTGTGTTAGGTAAAACAAAAAAATACATGGGAAACTTGTAGGCACTTTACATTAAAGCAAGAATGCCTAGAAATGTCCGAAATGTTTTGTTAGGGAAAAATCAAATACATGGGAGAAAAAAATCTCCAGCACCAGCCAAGCCCAGGGACCCACTCTAAAGCCCCACCTTGAGTGCTGAAATATGCCTAGAAATGTCTCACTTTATGTGTTAGGTAAAAAAAAATAAAAATGCATGGGACACTTGTAGGCACTTTACATTATAGCAAGAATGCCTAGAACTGTCCCAAATGTTTTGTTAGAGAAAAATTAAATACATGGGAGAAAAAATTCTCAAGCACCAGCCACGCTCAGGGACCCACTCAAAAAGCCCCACCTTGAGTGCTAAGAAATGCCTAGAAATGTCTCACTCTTTGTGTTAGGTAAAAAAATGACATGGGACACTTGTAGGCACTTTACAAATAAAGCAAGAATGCCTAGAAATGTCCCAAAAGTTTATTAGGGAAAAATACAAAACATGGTAGAAAAAAATCTCCAGCACCAGCCAAGCCTGAGGAGCCATTCTAAAGCGCAACATTGAGTGCTGAACAATGCCTAGAAATGTGTCACTCTTTGTGTTAGGTAAAAAAATGACATGGGACACTAGTAGGCACTTTACATTATAGCAAGAATGCCTAGAAATGTCCCAAATGTTTTGTTAGAGAAAAATTGAATACATGGGAGAAAAAATTCTCCAGCACCAGCCACGCTCAGGGACCCACTCTAAAGCCCAACATTGAGTGCTGAAAAATGCCTAGAAATGTCTCACTCTTTGTGTTTGGTAAAAAAAAAAAATACATGGGACACATGTAGGCACTTTACATTATAGCAAGAATGCCTAGAAATGTCCGAAATGTTTTGTTATGGAAAAATGAAATACAAGTCAGAAAAAATCTCCAGCACCAGCCAAGCCCGGTGACCCACTCTAATGCCCTACCCTGAGTGCTGAAAAATGCCTAGAAATGTCTCACTCTTTGTGTTAGGTGAAAAAATGACATAGGACACTTGTAGGCACTTTACATCATAGCAAGAATGCCTAGAAATGTCCCAAATGTTTTGTTAGGAAAAAGTGAAATACATGGGAGAAAAGATTCACCAGCACCAGCCACGCCCAGGGACCCACTGTAAAGCCCCACCCTGAGTGCTGAGAAATGCCTAGAAATGTCTCACTCTTTGTGTTAGGTAAAAAAATTACATCGGACACTTGTAGGCACTTTACATTATAGCAAGAATGCCTAGAAATGTCCCAAATGTTTTTTTAGGGAAAAACGCAAAACATGGTAGAAAAAAATCTCCAGCACCAGCCAAGCCAAGGGACCCACTCTAAAGCCCCACCTTGAGTGCTGAAAAATGCCTAGAAATGTGTCACTCTTTGTGTTAGGTAAAAAAATGACATGGGACACTTTTAGGCACTTTACATCAAAGCAAGAATGCCTAGAAATGTCCCAAATGTTTTGGTAGGGAAAAATGAAATACATGGTAGAAAAAATTCTCCACTACCAGCCACGCCCAGTGACCAACTCTAAAGCCCCACCTTGAGTGCTGAGAAATGCCTAGAAATGTCTCACTCTTTGTGTTAGGTAAAAAAATTACATGGGACACTAGTAGGCGCTTTACATTATAGCAACAATGCCTAGAAATGTCCCAAATGTTTTGTTAGGGAAAAATTAAATACATGGGAAAAAAAATTCTCCAGCACCAGCCAAGCCTGAGGAGCCACTCTAAAGCCCAACATTGAGTGCTGAAAAATGCCTAGAAATGTCTCACTCTTTGTGTTAGGTAAAAACAAAACAAAAAATAACATGGGACACTTGTAGGCACTTTGCATTATAGCAAGAATGCCTAGAAATGTCCCAAATGTTTTGTTAGGGAAAAATGAAATACATGGGAGAAAACAATCTCCAGCACCAGCCAAGCACAGGGACCCACACTTAAGCCCCACCTTGAATGTTGAAAAATGCCTAGAAATGTGTCACTCTTTGTGTTAGGTAAAAAAATGACATGGGACACTTGTAGGCACTTTACATTATAGCAAGAATGCCTAGAAATGTCCCAAATGTTTTGTTAGGGAAAAATGAAATACATGGGAGAAAACAATCTCCAGCACCAGCCAAGCCCAGGGACCCACTCTAAAGCCCCACCTTGAATGTTGAAAAATGCCTAGAAATGTGTCACTCTTTGTGTTAGGTAAAAAAATGACATGGGACACTTGTAGGCACTTTACATTATAGCAAGAATGCCTAGAAATGTCCGAAATGTTTTGTTAGGGAAAAATACAAAACATGGTAGAACAAAATCTCCAGCACCTGCCAAGCCTGGGGAGCCATTCTAAAGCCCCACCTTGAATGTTGAAAAATGCCTAGAAATGTGTCACTCTTTGTGTTAGGTAAAAAAATGACATGGGACACTTGTAGGCACTTTACATTATAGCAAGAATGCCTAGAAATGTCCCAAATGTTTTGTTAGGGAAAAATGAAATACATGGGAGAAAACAATCTCCAGCACCAGCCAAGCCCAGGGACCCACTCTAAAGCCCCAACTTGAATGTTGAAAAATGCCTAGAAATGTGTCACTCTTTGTGTTAGGTAAAAAAATGACATGGGACACTTGTAGGCACTTTACATTATAGCAAGAATGCCTAGAAATGTGACAAATGTTTTGTTAGGGAAAAATTAAATACATGGGAAAACATTTTTTCCAGCACCAGCCAAGCCTGAGGAGCCACTCTAAAGCCCCACCTTGAGTGCTGAGAAATGCCTAGAAATGTCTCACTCTTTTTGTTAGGTAAAAAAATAACATGGGACACTTGTAGGCACTTTACATTATAGCAAGAAAGCCTAGAGATCTCCTAAATGTTTTGTTAGGGAAAAAAACAAAACATGGTAGAAAAAAATCTCCAGCACCAGCCAAGCCAGGGGACCCACTCTAAAGGCCCACCTTGAGTGATGAAAAATGCCTACAAATGGCTCACTTTATGTTGTGGCTAAAAAAAATTAAAATACATGGGACACTTCTAGGCACTTTACATTATAGCAAGAATGGCTAGAGATGTCCTAAATGTTTTGTTAGGGAAAAATGAAATACATGAGAGAAAAAATTCTCCATCACCAGTCACGCCCAGTGACCCACTGTAAAGCCCCACCCTGAGTGCTGAGAAATGCCTTCAAATGTCTCACTCTTTGTGTTAGGTAAAAAAATTACATGGGACACTTGTAGGCACTTTACACTGTAGCAAGAATGCCTAGAAATGTCCCAAATGTTTTGTCAGGGAAAAATGAAATACATGGGAGAAAAAAATCTCAAGCACCAGCCAAGCCCAGGGACCCACTCTAAAGCCCCACCTTGAGAGCTGAAAAATGTCTAGAAATGTCTCACTTTATGTGTTAGCTAAAAAAAAAAAAAATACATGGGACACTTGTAGGCTCTTTACATTATAGCAAGAATACCTAGAGATGTACCAAATGTTTTGTCAGGGAAAAATGAAATACATGGGAGAAAAAATTCTCAAGCACCAGCCAAGCCTGAGGAGCCACTCTAAAGCCCCACCCTGAGTGCTGAGAAATGCCTAGAAATGTCTCACTCTTTGTGTTAGGTAAAAAAACTTACATGGGACACTTGTAGGCACTTTACATTGTAGCAAGAATGCCTAGAAATGTCCGAAATGTTTTGTTATGGAAAAATGAAATACATGTCAGAAAAAATCTCCAGCACCAGCCAAGCCCGGTGACCCACTCTAATGCCCCACCCTGAGTGCTGAAAAATGCCTAGAAATGTCTCACTCTTTGTGTTAGGTAAAAAAATAACATGGGATACTTGTAGGCACTTTACATTATAGAAAGAATGCCTAGAAATGTCTGAAATGTTTTGTTGGGTAAAAATGAAATACATTGGAGAAAAAATGTTCCAGCACCAGTCAAGCCTGGGGAGCCACTCTAAAGCCCAACTTTGAGTGCTGAAAAATGCCTAGAAATGTGTCACTCTTTGTGTTAGGTAAAACAATTACATGGGACACTTGTAGGCACTTTACATTATAACAAGAATGCCTAGAAATGTCCCAAATGATTTGTTAGGGAAAAATACAAAACATGGGTGAAAAAAATCTCCAGCACCAGCCAAGCCTGAGGAGCCTTTATAAAGCCCAACCCTGAGTGCTGAAAAATGTCTATAAATGTCTCACTCTTTGTGTTAGGTAAAAAAATGACATGGGACACTTGTAGGCACTTCACATTTATAGAAAGAATGCCTAGAAATGTCTGAAATGTTTTGTTGGGTAAAAATGAAATACATGGGAGAAAAAATGTTCCAGCACCAGTCAAGCCTGGGGAGCCACTCTAAAGCCCAACTTTGAGTGCTGAAAAATGCCTAGAAATGTGTAACTCTTTGTGTTAGGTAAAACAAAAAAATACATGGGAAACTTGTAGGCACTTTACATTAAAGCAAGAATGCCTAGAAATGTCCGAAATGTTTTGTTAGGGAAAAATCAAATACATGGGAGAAAAAAATCTCCAGCACCAGCCAAGCCCAGGGACCCACTCTAAAGCCCCACCTTGAGTGCTGAAATATGCCTAGAAATGTCTCACTTTATGTGTTAGGTAAAAAAAAATAAAAATGCATGGGACACTTGTAGGCACTTTACATTATAGCAAGAATGCCTAGAACTGTCCCAAATGTTTTGTTAGAGAAAAATTAAATACATGGGAGAAAAAATTCTCAAGCACCAGCCACGCTCAGGGACCCACTCAAAAAGCCCCACCTTGAGTGCTAAGAAATGCCTAGAAATGTCTCACTCTTTGTGTTAGGTAAAAAAATGACATGGGACACTTGTAGGCACTTTACAAATAAAGCAAGAATGCCTAGAAATGTCCCAAAAGTTTATTAGGGAAAAATACAAAACATGGTAGAAAAAAATCTCCAGCACCAGCCAAGCCTGAGGAGCCATTCTAAAGCGCAACATTGAGTGCTGAACAATGCCTAGAAATGTGTCACTCTTTGTGTTAGGTAAAAAAATGACATGGGACACTAGTAGGCACTTTACATTATAGCAAGAATGCCTAGAAATGTCCCAAATGTTTTGTTAGAGAAAAATTGAATACATGGGAGAAAAAATTCTCCAGCACCAGCCACGCTCAGGGACCCACTCTAAAGCCCAACATTGAGTGCTGAAAAATGCCTAGAAATGTCTCACTCTTTGTGTTTGGTAAAAAAAAAAAATACATGGGACACATGTAGGCACTTTACATTATAGCAAGAATGCCTAGAAATGTCCGAAATGTTTTGTTATGGAAAAATGAAATACAAGTCAGAAAAAATCTCCAGCACCAGCCAAGCCCGGTGACCCACTCTAATGCCCTACCCTGAGTGCTGAAAAATGCCTAGAAATGTCTCACTCTTTGTGTTAGGTGAAAAAATGACATAGGACACTTGTAGGCACTTTACATCATAGCAAGAATGCCTAGAAATGTCCCAAATGTTTTGTTAGGAAAAAGTGAAATACATGGGAGAAAAGATTCACCAGCACCAGCCACGCCCAGGGACCCACTGTAAAGCCCCACCCTGAGTGCTGAGAAATGCCTAGAAATGTCTCACTCTTTGTGTTAGGTAAAAAAATTACATCGGACACTTGTAGGCACTTTACATTATAGCAAGAATGCCTAGAAATGTCCCAAATGTTTTTTTAGGGAAAAACGCAAAACATGGTAGAAAAAAATCTCCAGCACCAGCCAAGCCAAGGGACCCACTCTAAAGCCCCACCTTGAGTGCTGAAAAATGCCTAGAAATGTGTCACTCTTTGTGTTAGGTAAAAAAATGACATGGGACACTTTTAGGCACTTTACATCAAAGCAAGAATGCCTAGAAATGTCCCAAATGTTTTGGTAGGGAAAAATGAAATACATGGTAGAAAACAGCACCAGCCAAGCCAGGGGACCCACTCTAAAGGCCCACCTTGAGTGATGAAAAATGCCTACAAATGGCTCACTTTATGTTGTGGCTAAAAAAAATTAAAATACATGGGACACTTCTAGGCACTTTACATTATAGCAAGAATGGCTAGAGATGTCCTAAATGTTTTGTTAGGGAAAAATGAAATACATGAGAGAAAAAATTCTCCATCACCAGTCACGCCCAGTGACCCACTGTAAAGCCCCACCTTGAGTGCTGAAAAATGTCTAGAAATGTCTCACTTTATGTGTTAGCTAAAAAAAAAAAAAATACATGGGACACTTGTAGGCTCTTTACATTATAGCAAGAATACCTAGAGATGTACCAAATGTTTTGTCAGGGAAAAATCAAATACATGGGAGAAAAAAATCTCCAGCACCAGCCAAGCCCAGGGACCCACTCTAAAGCCCCACCTTGAGTGCTGAAATATGCCTAGAAATGTCTCACTTTATGTGTTAGGTAAAAAAAAATAAAAATGCATGGGACACTTGTAGGCACTTAACAGTATAGCAAAAATGCGTCAAAATGTCCCACAAGTTTTATTAGGGAAAAATACAATACATGGAAGAGATAAATTTCCAGCACCAGCCAAGCCTGGGGAGCCACTCTAAAGCGCAACATTGAGTGCTGAACAAAGCCTAGAAATGTGTCACTCTTTGTGTTAGGTAAAAAAATGACATGGGACACTAGTAGGCACTTTACATTATAGCAAGAATGCCTAGAACTGTCCCAAATGTTTTGTTAGAGAAAAATTAAATACATGGGAGAAAAAATTCTCAAGCACCAGCCACGCTCAGGGACCCACTCAAAAAGCCCCACCTTGAGTGCTAAGAAATGCCTAGAAATGTCTCACTCTTTGTGTTAGGTAAAAAAATGACATGGGACACTTGTAGGCACTTTACAAATAAAGCAAGAATGCCTAGAAATGTCCCGAAAGTTTATTAGGGAAAAATACAAAACATGGTAGAAAAAAATCTCCAGCACCAGCCAAGCCTGAGGAGCCATTCTAAAGCGCAACATTGAGTGCTGAACAATGCCTAGAAATGTGTCACTCTTTGTGTTAGGTAAAAAAATGACATGGGACACTAGAAGGCACTTTATATTATAGCAAGAATGCCTAGAAATGTCCCAAATGTTTTTTTAGAGAAAAATTGAATACATGGGAGAAAAAATTCTCCAGCACCAGCCACGCTCAGGGACCCACTCTAAAGCCCAACATTGAGTGCTGAAAAATGCCTAGAAATGTCTCACTCTTTGTGTTAGGTAAAAAAAAAAAATACATGGGACACATGTAGGCACTTTACATTATAGCAAGAATGCCTAGAAATGTCCGAAATGTTTTGTTATGGAAAAATGAAATACAAGTCAGAAAAAATCTCCAGCACCAGCCAAGCCCGGTGACCCACTCTAATGCCCTACCCTGAGTGCTGAAAAATGCCTAGAAATGTCTCACTCTTTGTGTTAGGTGAAAAAATGACATAGGACACTTGTAGGCACTTTACATCATAGCAAGAATGCCTAGAAATGTCCCAAATGTTTTGTTAGGAAAAAGTGAAATACATGGGAGAAAAGATTCACCAGCACCAGCCACGCCCAGGGACCCACTGTAAAGCCCCACCCTGAGTGCTGAGAAATGCCTAGAAATGTCTCACTCTTTGTGTTAGGTAAAAAAATTACATCGGACACTTGTAGGCACTTTACATTATAGCAAGAATGCCTAGAAATGTCCCAAATGTTTTTTTAGGGAAAAACGCAAAACATGGTAGAAAAAAATCTCCAGCACCAGCCAAGCCAAGGGACCCACTCTAAAGCCCCACCTTGAGTGCTGAAAAATGCCTAGAAATGTGTCACTCTTTGTGTTAGGTAAAAAAATGACATGGGACACTTTTAGGCACTTTACATCAAAGCAAGAATGCCTAGAAATGTCCCAAATGTTTTGGTAGGGAAAAATGAAATACATGGTAGAAAAAATTCTCCACTACCAGCCACGCCCAGTGACCAACTCTAAAGCCCCACCTTGAATGTTGAAAAATGCCTAGAAATGTGTCACTCTTTGTGTTAGGTAAAAAAATGACATGGGACACTTGTAGGCACTTTACATTATAGCAAGAATGCCTAGAAATGTCCCAAATGTTTTGTTAGGGAAAAATGAAATACATGGGAGAAAACAATCTCCAGCACCAGCCAAGCCCAGGGACCCACTCTAAAGCCCCACCTTGAATGTTGAAAAATGCCTAGAAATGTGTCACTCTTTGTGTTAGGTAAAAAAATGACATGGGACACTTGTAGGCACTTTACATTATAGCAAGAATGCCTAGAAATGTCCGAAATGTTTTGTTAGGGAAAAATACAAAACATGGTAGAAAAAAATCTCCAGCACCTGCCAAGCCTGGGGAGCCATTCTAAAGCCCCACCTTGAATGTTGAAAAATGCCTAGAAATGTGTCACTCTTTGTGTTAGGTAAAAAAATGACATGGGACACTTGTAGGCACTTTACATTATAGCAAGAATGCCTAGAAATGTCCCAAATGTTTTGTTAGGGAAAAATGAAATACATGGGAGAAAACAATCTCCAGCACCAGCCAAGCCCAGGGACCCACTCTAAAGCCCCAACTTGAATGTTGAAAAATGCCTAGAAATGTGTCACTCTTTGTGTTAGGTAAAAAAATGACATGGGACACTTGTAGGCACTTTACATTATAGCAAGAATGCCTAGAAATGTGACAAATGTTTTGTTAGGGAAAAATTAAATACATGGGAAAACATTTTTTCCAGCACCAGCCAAGCCTGAGGAGCCACTCTAAAGCCCCACCTTGAGTGCTGAGAAATGCCTAGAAATGTCTCACTCTTTTTGTTAGGTAAAAAAATAACATGGGACACTTGTAGGCACTTTACATTATAGCAAGAAAGCCTAGAGATCTCCTAAATGTTTTGTTAGGGAAAAAAACAAAACATGGTAGAAAAAAATCTCCAGCACCAGCCAAGCCAGGGGACCCACTCTAAAGGCCCACCTTGAGTGATGAAAAATGCCTACAAATGGCTCACTTTATGTTGTGGCTAAAAAAAATTAAAATACATGGGACACTTCTAGGCACTTTACATTATAGCAAGAATGGCTAGAGATGTCCTAAATGTTTTGTTAGGGAAAAATGAAATACATGAGAGAAAAAATTCTCCATCACCAGTCACGCCCAGTGACCCACTGTAAAGCCCCACCCTGAGTGCTGAGAAATGCCTTCAAATGTCTCACTCTTTGTGTTAGGTAAAAAAATTACATGGGACACTTGTAGGCACTTTACACTGTAGCAAGAATGCCTAGAAATGTCCCAAATGTTTTGTCAGGGAAAAATGAAATACATGGGAGAAAAAAATCTCAAGCACCAGCCAAGCCCAGGGACCCACTCTAAAGCCCCACCTTGAGTGCTGAAAAATGTCTAGAAATGTCTCACTTTATGTGTTAGCTAAAAAAAAAAAAAATACATGGGACACTTGTAGGCTCTTTACATTATAGCAAGAATACCTAGAGATGTACCAAATGTTTTGTCAGGGAAAAATGAAATACATGGGAGAAAAAAATCTCAAGCACCAGCCAAGCCTGAGGAGCCACTCTAAAGCCCCACCCTGAGTGCTGAGAAATGCCTAGAAATGTCTCACTCTTTGTGTTAGGTAAAAAAACTTACATGGGACACTTGTAGGCACTTTACATTATAGCAAGAATACCTAGAAATGTCCCAAATGTTTTGTTAGGGAAAAATTAAATACATGGGAAAAAAAATTCTCCATTACCAGCCACGCCCAGGGACCCACTCTAAAGCCCCACCTTGAGTGCTGAGAAATGCCTAGAAATGTCTCACTCTTTGTGTTAGGTAAAAAAATGACATGGGACACTTGTAGGCACTTTACATCAAAGCAAGAATGCCAAGAAATGCCCAAATGTTTTGTTAGGGAAAAATGAAATACATGGTAGAAAAAAAATCTCCAGCACCAGCCAAGCCCAGGGACCCACTCTAAAGCCCAACCTTGAGTGCTGAGAAATGCCTAGAAATGTGTCACTCGTTGTTTTAGGTAAACAAATGACATGGGACACTTGTAGGCACTTTACATTAAAGCAAGAATGCCTAGAAATGTCCCAAATGTTTTGTTAGGGAAAAATACAAAACATGGTAGAAAAAAATCTCCTGCACCAGCCAAGCCTGGGGAGCCACTCTAAAGCCCAACATTGAGTGCCGAAAAATGCCTAGAAATGTGTCACTCGTTGTTTCAGGTAAAAAAATGACATGGGACACTAGTAGGCACTTTACGTTATAGCAAGAATGCCTAGAAATGTCCCAAATGTTTTGTTAGGGAAAAATGAAATACATGGGAGAAAACAATCTCAAGCACCAGCCAAGCCCAGGGACACACTCTAAAGCCCCACCTTGAATGCTGAAAATAACTAGAAATGTGTCACTATTTGTGTTAGGTAAAAAAATTACTTGTGACACTTGTAGGCACTTTGCATTATAGCAAGCATGCCTAGAAATGTCCCTTATGTTTTGTTAGGGAAAAATGAAATACATGGGAGAAAACAATCTCCAGCACCAGCCAAGCCCAGGGACCCACTCTAAAGCCCCACATTGAGTGCTGAGAAATGCCTAGAAATGTCTCACTCTTTGTGTTAGGTAAACAAATAACATGGGACACTTGTAGGCACTTTACATTAAAGCAAGAATGCCTAGAAATGTCCCAAATGTTTTGTTAGGGAAAAATACAAAATATGGTAGAAAACAATCTCCAGCACCAGCCAAGCCCAGGGACCCACTCTAAAGCCCCACCTTGAGTGCTGAAAAAATCTAGAAATGTCTCACTCTTTGTGTTAGGTAAAACAAATAAAAATACATGGGACACTTGTAGGCACTTTACATTATAGCAAGAATGCCTAGAAATGTCCGAAATGTTTTGTTAGGGAAAAATGAAATACATGGGAGAAAAAAATCTCAAGCACCAGCCAAGCCTGGGGAGCCACTCTAAAACCCAACCCTGAGTGCTGAGAAATGCCTAGAAATGTCTTACTCTTTGTGTTAGGTAAAAAAATGACATGGGACACTCGTAGGCACTTTACATTATAGCAAGAATGCCTAGAAATGTCCCAAATATTTTGTTAGGAAAAAATACAAAACCTGGTAGAAAAAAATCGCCAGCACCAGCCAAGCCTGGGGAGCCACTGTAAAGCCCAACATTGAGTGCTGAAAAATGCCTAGAAATGTGTCACTCTTTGTGTTAGGTAAAAAAATTACATGGGACACTAGTAGGCACTTTACATTAAAGCAAGAATCCCTAGAAATGTCCCAAATGTTTTGTTAGGGAAAAATACAAAACATGGTAGAAAAAACATCTCCAGCACCAGCCAAGCCGAGGGACCCACTCTAAAGCCCCACATTGAGTGCTGAAAAATGCCTAAAAATGTCTCACTCTTTGTGTTAGGTAAAAAAATTACGTGGGACACTAGTAGGCACTTTACATTATAGCAAGAATGCCTAGAATTGTGACAAATGTTTTGTTAGGGAAAAATTAAAAACATGGGAAAAAAAATTTTCCAGCACCAGCCAAGCCTGAGGAGCCACTCTAAAGCCCCACCTTGAGTGCTGAAAAATGCCTAGAAATGGCTCACTTTATGTTGTAGCTAAAAAAAATTAAAATACATGGGACACTTCTAGGCACTTTACATTATAGCAAGAATACCTATAAATGTCCCAAATGTTTTGTTAGGGAAAAATACAAAACATGGGAGAAAACAATCTCAAGCACCAGCCAAGCCCAGGGACCCACTCTAAAGCCCCACGTTGAATGCTGAAAAATAACTAGAAATGTGTCACTCTTTGTGTTAGGTAAAAGAATTACTTGGGACACTTGTAGGCACTTTGCATTATAGCAAGAATGCCTAGAAATGTCCCTTATGTTTTGTTAGGGAAAAATGAAATACATGGGAGAAAACAATCTCCAGCACCAGCCAAGCCCAGGGACCCACTCTAAAGCCCCACATTGAGTGCTGAGAAATGCCTAGAAATGTCTCACTTTATGTGTTGACTAAAAAAAATAAAAATACATGGGACAATTCTAGACACTTTACATTATAGCAAGAATGCCTAGAAATGTCCCAAATGTTTTGTTAGGGGAAAATTAAATACATGGAAAAAAAAATTCTCCATTACCAGCCACGCCCAGGGACCCACTCTAAAGCCCCACCTTGAGTGCTGAGAAATGCCTAGAAATGTCTCACTCTTTGTGTTAGGTAAACAAATAACATGGGACACTTGTAGGCACTTTACATTAAAGCAAGAATGCCTAGAACTGTCCGAAATGTTTTGTTAGGGAAAAATGAAATACATGGGAGAAAAAAATCTCAAGCACCAGCCAAGCCTGAGGAGCCATTCTAAAACCCAACCCTGAGTGCTGAGAAATGCCTAGAAATGTCTCACTCTTTGTGTTAGGTAAAAAAATGACTTGGGACACTCGTAGGCACTTTACATTATAGCAAGAATGCCTAGAAATGTCCCAAATATTTTGTTAGGGAAAAATACAAACCATGGTAGAAAAAAATCGCCAGCACCAGCCAAGCCTGGGGAGCCACTGTAAAGCCCAACATTGAGTGCTGAAAAATGCCTAGAAATGTATCACTCTTTGTGTTAGGTGAAAAATTGACATGGGACACTAGTAGGCACTTTACATCAAAGCAAGAATGCCTAGAAATTTCCGAAATGTTTTGTTAGGGAAAAATACAAAACATGGTAGAAAAAAATCTCCAGCACCAGACAAGCCGAGCGACCCACTCTAAAGCCCCACATTGAGTTCTGAAAAATGCCTAAAAATGTCTCACTCTTTGTGTTAGGTAAAAAAATTACGTGGGACACTAGTAGGCACTTTACATTATAGCAAGAATACCTAGAAATGTCCCAAATGTTTTGTTAGGGAAAAATTAAATACATGGGAAAAAACAATCTCCAGCACCAGCCAAGCCCAGGGACCCACTCTAAAGCCCCACCATGAGTGCTGAGAAATGCCTAGAAATGTCTCACTCTTTGTGTTAGGTAAAAAAATGACATGGGACACTTGTAGGCACTTTACATCAAAGCAAGAATGCCTAGAAATGTCCGAAATGTTTTGTTAGGGAAAAATGAAATACATGGGAGAAAAAAATCTCAAGCACCAGCCAAGCCTGAGGAGCCACTCTAAAACCCAACCCTGAGTGCTGAGAAATGCCTAGAAATGTCTCACTCTTTGTGTTAGGTAAAAAAATGACATGGGACACCCGTAGGCACTTTACATTATAGCAAGAATGCCTAGAAATGTCCCAAATATTTTGTTAGGGAAAAATACAAAACATGGTAGAAAAAAATCGCCAGCACCAGCCAAGCCTGGGGAGCCACTGTAAAGCCCAACATTGAGTGCTGAAAAATGCCTAGAAATGTGTCACTCTTTGTGTAAGGTAAAAAAATGACATGGGACACTAGTAGGCACTTTACATTATAGCAAGAATGCCTAGAAATGTCCCAAATGTTTTATTAGGGAAAAATACAAAACATGGTAGAAAAAAATCTCCAGCACCAGCCAAGCCTGAGGAAACACTCTAAAGCCCAACCCTGAGTGCTGAAAAATGCCTAGAAATGTGTCACTCTTTGTGTAAGTTAAAAAAATGACATGGGACACTTGTAGGCACTTTACAAATAAAGCAAGAATGCCTAGAAATGTCCCAAATGTTTTGTTAGGGAAAAATACAAAACATGGTAGAAAAAAATCTCCAGCACAAGCCAAGCCCAGGGACCTACTCTAAAGCCCCACCTTGACTGCTGAAAAATGCCTAGAAATGTCTCACTCTTTGTGTTAGGTTCAAAAAATAAAAAATACATGGGACACTTGTAGGCACTTTGCATTATAACCAGATTGACTAGAAATGTCCCAAATGTTTTGTTAGGGAAAAATACAATACATGGTAAAAAAAAATTCTCCAGCACCAGCCACGCCCAGGGACCCATTCAAAAAGCCCCACCTTGAGTGCTGAGAAATGCCTAGAAATGTCTCACTGTTTGTGTTAGGTAAAAAAATTACATGGGACACTTGTAGGCACTTTACATTATAGCAAGAATGCCTAGAGATGTCCCAAATGTTTAGTTAGGGAAAAATTAAATACATGGGAGAAAAAATTCTCCAGCACCAGCCACGAACCAGGGACCCACTGCAAAGCCCCACCCTGAGTGCTGAGAAATGCCTAGAAATGTCTCAGTCTTTGTGTTAGGTAAAAACAAAAAAATATACATGGGACACTTGTAGGCACTTTACATTATAGCAAGAATGCCTAGAAATGTCCCAAATGTTTTGTTAGGGAAAAATGAAATACATGAGAGAAAACAATCTCTAGCACCAGCCAAGCCTGAGGAAACACTCTAAAGCCCAACCCTGAGTGCTGAAAAATGCCTAGAAATGTGTCACTCTTTGTGTAAGTTAAAAAAATGACATGGGACACTTGTAGGCACTTTACAAATAAAGCAAGAATGCCTAGAAATGTCCCAAATGTTTTGTTAGGGAAAAATACAAAACATGGTAGAAAAAAATCTCCAGCACAAGCCAAGCCCAGGGACCTACTCTAAAGCCCCACCTTGACTGCTGAAAAATGCCTAGAAATGTCTCACTCTTTGTGTTAGGTTCAAAAAATAAAAAATACATGGGACACTTGTAGGCACTTTGCATTATAACCAGATTGACTAGAAATGTCCCAAATGTTTTGTTAGGGAAAAATACAATACATGGTAAAAAAAAATTCTCCAGCACCAGCCACGCCCAGGGACCCATTCAAAAAGCCCCACCTTGAGTGCTGAGAAATGCCTAGAAATGTCTCACTGTTTGTGTTAGGTAAAAAAATTACATGGGACACTTGTAGGCACTTTACATTATAGCAAGAATGCCTAGAGATGTCCCAAATGTTTAGTTAGGGAAAAATTAAATACATGGGAGAAAAAATTCTCCAGCACCAGCCACGAACCAGGGACCCACTGCAAAGCCCCACCCTGAGTGCTGAGAAATGCCTAGAAATGTCTCAGTCTTTGTGTTAGGTAAAAACAAAAAAATATACATGGGACACTTGTAGGCACTTTACATTATAGCAAGAATGCCTAGAAATGTCCCAAATGTTTTGTTAGGGAAAAATGAAATACATGAGAGAAAACAATCTCTAGCACCAGCCAAGCCCAGGGACCCACTCTAAAGCCCCTTCTTGAATGCTTAAAAATGCCCAGAAATGTATCACTCTTTGGGTTAGGTAAAAAAATGACATGGGACACTAGTAGGCACTTTGCATTATAGCAAGAATGCCTAGAAATGTCCCAAATGTTTTGTTAGGGAAAAATATAAAACATGGGAGAAAACAATCTCCAGCCAAGCCCAGGGACCCACTCTAAAGCCACACCTTGAATTCTGAAAAATGCCTAGAAATGTGTCACTCTTTGTGTTAGGTAAAAAAATGACACGGGACACTAGTAGGCACTTTACATTATGGCAAGAATGCCTAGATATGTCCGAAATGTTTTGTTAGGGAAAAATGAAATACTTTTGACAAAAAAATCTCTAGCACCAGCCAAGCCTAGGGACCCACTCTAAAGCCCCACCTTGAGTGCTGAAATATGCCTAGAAATGTCTCACTTTATGAGTTAGGTGAAAAAAAAAATACATGGGTCACTTGTAGGCACTTAACAGTGTAGCAAAAATGCCCTCAAAATTTCACACAAGTGTTATTAGGGAAAAATACAGTACATGGAAGAAATAAATTTCCAGCACCAGCCAAGCACGGGGACCTACTCTAAAGCCCCACGTTGAGTCCTGAAAAATGCCTAGAAATGACTCAGTCTTTGTGTTAGGTAAAAAAAAAAAATACATGGGACACTTGTAGGCACTTAACATAATAGCAAGAATGCATAGAGATGTCCCAAATGTTTAGTTAGGGAAAAATGAAATACATGGGAGAAAAAATTCTCCAGGACCAGCCACGCTCAGGGACCCACTCTAAAGCCCCAACCTGAGTGCTGAGAAATGCCTAGAAATGTCTTACTCTTTGTGTTAGGTAAAAAAAAAAAATATACATGGGACACTTGTAGGCACTTTACATTGTAGCAAGAATACCTAGAAATATCCCAAATGTTTAGTTAGGGAAAAATAAAATACATGGGAGAAAAAAATCTCCAGCACCAGCCAAGCCCAGGGAGCCACTCTAAAGCGCACCATTGAGTACTGAACAATGCCTAGAAATGTGTCACTCTTTGTGTCAGGAAAAAAAATGACATGGAACACTAGTAGGCACTTTACATTATAGCAAGAATGCCTAGAAATGTCCCAAATGTTTTGTTAGAGAAAAATTTAATACATGGGAGAAAAAAATCTCCAGCACCAGCCAAGCCCAGGGACCCACTCTAAAGCCCCACATTGAGTGCTGAAAAATGCCTAGAAATGTCTCACTTTATGTGTTAGCTAAAAAAAATAAAAATACATGGGACACTTGAAGGCACTTTACATTATAGCAAGAATGCCTAGAAATGTCCCAAATGTTTTGTTAGGGAAAAACTAAATACATGGTAGAAAACATTCTCCAGCACCAGCCACGCTTAGGGACCCACTCAAAAAGCCCCACCTTGAGTGCTAAGAAATGCCTAGAAAGGTCTCACTCTTTGTGTTAGGTAAAAAAATGACATGGGACACTTGTAGGCACTTTACATTAAAGCAAGAATTCCTAGAAATGTCCCAAATGATTTGTTAGGGAAAAATACAAAACATCGGAGAAAAACATCTCCAGCACCAGCCACGCCCAGGGACCCACTCTAAAGCCCCATCCTGAGTTCTGAAAACTGCCTAGAAATGTCTCACACTTTGTGTTGGGTAAAAACAAAACAAAAAATTACATGGGACACTTGTAGGCACTTTGCAGTATAGCAAGAATGCCTCAAAATGTCACAAGTTTTATTAGGGAAAAATACAATACATGGAAGAAATACATTTCCAGCACCAGCCAAGCCTGGGGAGCCACTCTAAAGCGCAACATTTAGTGCTGAACAATGCCTAGATATGTGTCACTCTTTGTGTTAGGTAAAAAAATGACATGGGACACTTGTAGGCACTTTACAAATAAAGCAAGAATGCCTAGAAATGTCCCAAATGTTTTGTTAGGGAAAAATACAAAACATGGTAGAAAAAAATCTCCAGCACAAGCCAAGCCCAGGGACCTACTCTAAAGCCCCACCTTGAGTGCTGAAAAATGCCTAGAAATGTCTCACTCTTTGTGTTAGGTAAAAAAATGACATGGGACACTTGTAGGCACTTTACATTAAAGCAAGAATTCCTAGAAATGTCCCAAATGATTTGTTAGGGAAAAATACAAAACATGGGAGAAAAAAATCTCCAGCACCAGCCAAGCCTGAGGAGCCTATCTAAAGCCCAATCCTGAGTGCTGAAAAATTCCTAGAAATGTCTCACTCTTTGTGTTAGGTAAAAAAAATGACATGGGAAACTTGTAGGCACTTTCAATTATAGCAAGAATGCCTAGAAATGTCCCAAAAGTTTTGTTAGGGAAAAATGAAATACATGGGAGAAAAAATTCTCCAGCAGCAGCCACGCCCAGTGACCCACTCTAAAGCCCAACCTTGAGTGCTGAAAAATGCCTAGAAATGTGTTACTCTTTGTGTTATGTAAAAAAATGACATGGGACACTTGTAGGCACTTTACATTATAGCAAGAATGTCTAGAAATGTCCCAAATGTTTTGTTAGGGAAAAATACAATACATGGTAGAAAAAATTCTCCAACACCATCCAAGCCCGGGGACCCACTCTAAAGCCCCACCTTGAATGCTGAAAAATGCCTAGAAATGTCTCACTCTTTTTGTTTGGTAAAAATAAAAAAATACAGGGGACACTTGTAGGCACTTTACATTGTAGCAAGAAGACCTAGAAATGTCCCAAATGTTTTGTTAGGGAAAAATACAATACATGGTAGAAAAAATTCTCCAACACCAGCCAAGACCTGGGACCCACTCTAAAGCCCCGCCTTGAATGCTGAAAAATGCCTAAAAATGTGTCACTCTTTGTGTTAGGTAAAAACAAAACAAAAAATAACATGGGACACTTGTAGGCACTTTTCATTATAGCAAGAATGCCTAGAAATGTCCCAAATGTTTTGTTAGGGAAAAATGCGATACATGATAGAAAAAATTCTCCAACACCATTCAAGCCCGGGAACCCACTCTAAATCCACACCTTGAATGCTAAAAAAAATGCCTAGAAATGTCTCACTCTTTGTGTAAGGTAAAAACAAAACAAAAAATAACATGAGACACTTGTAGGCACTTTGCATTATAACAATAATGCCTAGAAATGTCCCAAATGTTTTGTTAGGGAAAAATACAATACATGGTAGAAATAATTCTCCAACACCAGCCAAGCCCTTAGACCCACTCTAAAGCCCCACCGTGGGTGCTGATAAATGCTTAGAAATGTCTCACTCTTTGTGTTAGGTAAAAAAAAAAATACATGGGACACTTGTAGGCACTTTACATTGTAGGAAGAATGCCTAGAAATGTCCCAAATGTTTTGTTAGGGAAAAATACAATACATGGTAGAAAAAATTCCCCAACATCAGCCAAGCCCTGGGACCCACTCTAAAGCCCCACCTTGAATGCTGAAAAATGCTTAGAAATGTCTCACTCTTTGTGTTAGGTAAAAAAAAAAATACATGGGACACTTGTAGGCACTTTACATTACAGCAAGAATGCCTAGAAATGTCCCAAATGTTTTGTTAGGGAAAAATACAATACATGGTAGAAAACATTCTCCAGCACAAGCCAAGCCCGGGGACCCACTCTAAAGCCCCACCCTGACTTCTGAAAAATGCCTAGAAATGTCTCACTCTTTTGTTAGGTAAAAACAAAACAAAAAATAACATGGGACACTTGTAGGCACTTTGCATTATAGCAAGAATGCCTAGAAATGTCCCAAATGTTTTGTTAGGGAAAAATACGATACATGGTAGAAACAATTCTCCAACACCATTCAAGCCCGGGAACCCACTCTAAAGCCCCACCTTGAATGCTGATAAATGCCTAGAAATGTCTCAATCATTGTGTTAGGTAAAAAAAAAAAAAATACATGGGGACACTTGTGGGCACTTTACATTGTAGCAAGAATGCCTAGACATGTCCCAAATGTTTTGTTAGGGAAAAATACAATACATGGAAGAAAAAATTCTCCAACACCAGCCAAGCCCTAAGACCCACTCTAAAGCCCCACCCTGACTTCTGAAAAATGCCTAGAAATGTCTCACTCTTTGTGTTAGGTAAAAATAAAACAAAAAATAACATGGGACACTGGTAGGCACTTTGCATTATAGCAAGAATAGCTAAAAATGTCCCAAAGGTTTTGTTAGGGAAAAATAAAATACAGGGTAGAAAAAATTCTCAAACACCAGCCAAGCCCTGGGAACCACTCTAAAGCCCCACCTTGAATGCTGAAAAAGGCCTATAAAATGTGTCACTCTTTGTGTTACGTAAAAAAATGACATGGGACACTTGTAGGCACTTTACATTATAGAAATAATGCCTAGAAATGTCCCAAATGTTTTGTTAGGGAAAAATACGATACATGGTAGAAAAAATTCTCCAACACCAGCCAATCCCTGGGACCCACTCTAAAGCCCCACCTTGAATGCTGAAAAATGCCTAAAAATGTGTCACTCTTTGTGCTATGTAAAAAAATGACATGGGACACTTTTAGGCACTTTACATTATAGCCACATTGCTTAGAAATGTCCCAAATGTTTTGTTAGTGAAAAATACAATATATGATGGAAAACATTCTCCAGCACCAGCCAAGCCCAGGGACACACTCTAAAGCCCCACCCTGAGTTCTGAAAAATGCCTAGAAATGTCTCACTCTTTATGTTAGGTAAAACAAAACAAAAAATAACATGGGACACTTGTAGGCACTTTGCATTATAGCAAGAATGCCTAGAAATATCCCAAATGTTTTGTTAGGGAAAAATACGATACATGGTAGAAAAAATTCTCCAACACCATTCAAGCCCGGGAACCCACTCTAAAGCCCCACCTTGAATGCTGAAAAATGCCTAGAAATGTCTCAATCTTTGTGTTAGGTAAAGAAAAAAAAAATACATGGGGACACTTGTAGGCACTTTACATTGAGCAAGAATGCCTAGAAATGTCCCAAATGTTTTGTTAGGGAAAAATACAATACATGGTAGAAAAAATTCTCCAACACCAGCCAATCCCTGGGACCCACTCTAAAGCCCCACCTTGAATGCTGAAAAATGCCTAAAAATGTGTCACTCTTTGTGCTATGTAAAAAAATGACATGGGACACTTGTAGGCACTTTACATTATAGCCACATTGCCTAGAAATATCCCAAATGTTTTGTTAGGGAAAAATACAATACATGTTAAAACACATTCTCCAGCACCAGCCAAGCCCAGGGACCCACTCTAAAGCCCCACCCTGAGTGTTGAAAAATGCCTAGAAGTGTCTCACTCTTTGTGTTAGGTAAAAAAAAAATACATGGGACCCTTGTAGGCACTTTACATTGTAGCAAGAATGCCTAGAAATGTCCCAAATGTTTTGTTAGGGAAAAATACTATACATGGTAGAAGAAATTGTCCAACACCAGCCAAGCCCTATGACCCACTCTAAAGCCCCACCTTGAATGCTGAAAAATGCCTAGAAATGTGTCACTCTTTGTGTTATGTAAAAAAATGACATGGGACACTTGTAGGCACTTTACATTATAGCAAGAATGCCTAGAAATGTCCCTAATGTTTTGTTAGGGAAAAATACAATACATGGTAGAAAACATTCTCCAGCACGAGCCAAGCCCAGGGGACCCACTCTAAAGCCCCTTCTTTAATGCTGAAAAATGCCTAGAAATGTCTCACTCTTTGTGTTAGGAAAAAAAAAAATACATTGGACACTTGTAAGTACTTTGCATTATAGCAAGAAAGCCTAGAAATGTCCCACACGTTGTATTAGGGAAAAATGCAATACATGGTAGAAAAAATTCTCCAACACCAGCCAAGCCCCGGGACCCACTCTAAAGCGCCACCTTGAGTGCTGATAAATGCCTAGAAATGTCTCACTCTTTGTTTCAGGTAAAAAAAAAAAATACATGGGACACTTGTAGGCACTTTACATTGTAGCAAGAATGCCTAGAAATGTCCCAAATGTTTTGTTAGGGAAAAATACTATACATGGTAGAAGAAATTGTCCAACACCAGCCACGCCCTATGACCCACTCTAAAGCCCCACCTTGAATGCTGAAAAATGCATTGAAATGTGTCACTCTTTGTGTTATGTAAAAAAATGACATGGGACACTTGTAGGCACTTTACATTATAGCAAGAATGCCTAGAAATGTCCCAAATGTTTTGTTAGGGAAAAATACAATACATGGTAGATAACATTCTCCAACACCAGCCAAGCCCTGGGACCCACTCTAAAGCCCCACCTAGAGTGCTGAAAAATGCCTAGAAATGTCTTACTCTTTGTGTTTGGTAAAAACAAAACAAAAAATAACATGGGACACTTGTAGGCACTTTGCATTATAGCAAGAATGGCTAGAAATGTCCCACATGTTTTGTTAGTGAAAAATACAATACATGGTAGAAATAATTCTCCAACACCAGCCAAGCCCTAAGACCCACTCTAAAGCCCCACCTTGAGTGCTGATAAATGCCTAGAAATGTCTCACTCCTTGTGTTAGGTAAAAAAAAAAAATACATGGGACACTTGTAGGCACTTTACATTGCAGCAAGAATGCCTAGAAATGTCCCAAATGTTTTGTTAGGGAAAAATACAGTACATGGTAGAAAAAATTCTCCAACACCAGCCAGGTCCTGGGAGCCACTCTAAAGCCCCACCTTGAAAGCTGAAAAAATGCCTAGAAATGTGTCACTCTTTGTGTTATGTAAAAAAATGACATGGGACACTTGTAGGCACTTTTTATTATAGCCACATTGCCTAGAAATATCCCATATGTTTTGTTAGGGAAAAATACTATACATGGTAGAATAATTTGTCCAACACCAGCCAAGCCCTATAACCCACTCTAAAGCCCCACCTTGAATGCTGAAAAATGCCTGGAAATGTGTCACTCTTTGTGTTATGTAAAAAATGACATGGGACACTTGTAGGCACTTTACATTATAGCAAGAATGCCTAGAAATGTCCCAAATGTTTTGTTAGGGAAAAATACAATACATGGTAGATAACATTCTCCAACACCAGCCAAGCCCTGGGTCCCACTCTAAAGCCCCACCTAGAGTGCTGAAAAATGCCTAGAAATGTCTCACTCTTTGTGTTAGGTAAAAACAAAACAAAAAATAGCATGGGACACTTGTAGGTACTTTGCATTATAGCAAGAAAGCCTAGAAATGTCCTTAATGTTTTGTTAGGGAAAAAAACAATACATGGTAGAAAAAATTCTCCAACACCAGCCAAGCCCCGGGACCCACTCTAAAGCGCCACCTTGAGTGCTGATAAATGCCTAGAAATGTCTCACTCTTTGTGTCAGGTAAAAAAAAAAATACATGGGGACACTTGTAGGCACTTTACATTGTAGCAAGAATGCCTAGAAATGTCCCAAATGTTTTGTTAGGGAAAAATACAGTACATGGTAGAAAAAATTCTCCAACACCAGCCAGGTCCTGGGAGCCACTCTAAAGCCCCACCTTGAATGCTGAAAAAATGCCTAGAAATGTGTCACTCTTTGTGTTATGTAAAAAAATGACATGGGACACTTGTAGGCACTTTGCATTATAGCCACATTGCCTAGAAATATCCCATATGTTTTGTTAGGGAAAAATACTATACATGGTAGAATAATTTGTCCAACACCAGCCAAGCCCTATGACCTACTCTAAAGCCCCACCTTGAATGCTGAAAAATGCCTGGAAATGTGTCACTCTTTGTGTTATGTAAAAAAATGACATGGGACACTTGTAGGCACTTTGCATTATAGCCACATTGCCTAGAAATATCCCAAATTTTTTGTTAGTGAAAAATACAATACATGGTAGAAAACATTCTCCAGCACCAGCCAAGCCCAGGGACCCACTCTAAAGCCCCACCCTGAGTGCTGAAAAATGCCTAGAAGTGTCTCACTCTTTGTGTTAGGTAAAAAAAAAAATACATGGGACCCTTGTAGGCACTTTACATTGTAGCAAGAATGCCTAGAAATGTCCCAAATGTTTTTTTAGGGAAAAATACTATACATGGTAGAAGAAAATGTCCAACACCAGCCAAGCCCTATGACCCACTCTAAAGCCCCACCTTGAATGCTGAAAAATGCCTACAAATGTGTCACTCTTTGTGTTTTGTAAAAAAATGACATGGGACACTTGTAGGCACTTTGCATTATAGCCACATTGCCTAGAAATATCCCAAATGTTTTGTTAGGGAAAAATACAATACATGTTAGAACACATTCTCCAGCACCAGCCAAGCCCAGGGACCCACTCTAAAGCCCCACCCTGAGTGTTGAAAAATGCCTAGAAGTGTCTCACTCTTTGTGTTAGGTAAAAAAAAAATACATGGGACCCTTGTAGGCACTTTACATTGTAGCAAGAATGCCTAGAAATGTCCCAAATGTTTTGTTAGGGAAAAATACTATACATGGTAGAAGAAATTGTCCAACACCAGCCAAGCCCTATGACCCACTCTAAAGCCCCACCTTGAATGCTGAAAAATGCCTAGAAATGTGTCACTCTTTGTGTTATGTAAAAAAATGACATGGGACACTTGTAGGCACTTTACATTATAGCAAGAATGCCTAGAAATGTCCTAAATGTTTTGTTAGGGAAAAATACAATACATGGTAGAAAAAATTCTCCAACACCAGCCAAGCCCCGGGACCCACTCTAAAGTGCCACCTTGAGTGCTGATAAATGCCTAGAAATGTCTCACTCTTTGTGTCAGGTAAAAAAAAAAATACATGGGACACTTGTAGGCACTTTACATTGCAGCAAGAAAGCCTAGAAATGTCCCAAATGTTTTGTTAGGGAAAAATACAATACATAGTAGAAAACATTCTCAAGCACCAGCCAAGACCAGGGACCCACTCTAAAGCCCCACCCTGAGTGCTGAAAAATGCCTAGAAATGTCTATCTCTTTGTGTTAGGTAAAAACAAAACAAAAAATAACTTGGGACACTTGTAGGCACTTTGCATTATAGCCACATTGCCTAGAAATATCCCAAATGTTTTGTTAGGGAAAAATACAATACATGGTAGAAAAAATTCTCCAACACCAGCCAATTCCCGGGACCCACTCTAAAGCGCCACCTTGAGTGCTGATAAATGCCTAGAAATGTCTCACTCTTTGTGTCAGGTAAAAAAAAAAATACATGGGACACTTGTAGGCACTTTACATTGCAGCAAGAATGCCTAGAAATGTCCCAAATGTTTTGTTAGGGAAAAATCCAATACATAGTAGAAAACATTCTCAAGCACCAGCCAAGACCAGGGACCCACTCTAAAACCCCACCCTGAGTGCTGAAAAATGCCTAGAAATGTCTCACTCTTTGTGTTAGGTAAAAACAAAACAAAAAATCACATGGGACACTTGTAGGTACTTTGCATTATAGCAAGAAAGCCTAGAAATGTCCTAAATGTTTTGTTAGGGAAAAATACAGTACATGGTAGAAAAAATTCTCCAACACGAGCCAGGTCCTGGGAGCCACTCTAAAGCCCCACCTTGAATGCTGAAAAAATGCCTAGAAATGTGTCACTCTTTGTGTTATGTAAAAAAAATGACATGGGACACTTGTAGGCACTTTGCATTATAGCCACATTGCCTAGAAATATCCCATATGTTTTGTTAGGGAAAAATACTATACATGGTAGAATAATTTGTCCAACACCAGCCAAGCCCTATGACCCACTCTAAAGCCCCACCTTGAATGCTGAAAAATGCCTGGAAATGTGTCACTCTTTGTGTTATGTAAAAAAATGACATGGGACACTTGTAGGCACTTTGCATTATAGCCACATTGCCTAGAAATATCCCAAATTTTTTGTTAGTGAAAAATACAATACATGGTAGAAAACATTCTCCAGCACCAGCCAAGCCCAGGGACCCACTCTAAAGCCCCACCCTGAGTGCTGAAAAATGCCTAGAAGTGTCTCACTCTTTGTGTTAGGTAATAAAAAAGACATGGGACCCTTGTAGGCACTTTACATTGTAGCAAGAATGCCTAGAAATGTCCCAAATGTTTTTTTAGGGAAAAATACTATACATGGTAGAAGAAAATGTCCAACACCAGCCAAGCCCTATGACCCACTCTAAAGCCCCACCTTGAATGCTGAAAAATGCCTACAAATGTGTCACTCTTTGTGTTTTGTAAAAAAATGACATGGGACACTTGTAGGCACTTTGCATTATAGCCACATTGCCTAGAAATATCCCAAATGTTTTGTTAGGGAAAAATACAATACATGGTAGAAAAAATTCTCCAACACCAGCCAATTCCCGGGACCCACTCTAAAGCGCCACCTTGAGTGCTGATAAATGCCTAGAAATGTCTCACTCTTTGTGTCAGGTAAAAAAAAAAATACATGGGACACTTGTAGGCACTTTACATTGCAGCAAGAAAGCCTAGAAATGTCCCAAATGTTTTGTTAGGGAAAAATACGATACATGGTAGAAAAAATTCTCCAACACCAGCCAATCCCTGGGACCCACTCTAAAGCCCCACCTTGAATGCTGAAAAATGCCTAAAAATGTGTCACTCTTTGTGCTATGTAAAAAAATGACATGGGACACTTTTAGGCACTTTACATTATAGCCACATTGCTTAGAAATGTCCCAAATGTTTTGTTAGTGAAAAATACAATATATGATGGAAAACATTCTCCAGCACCAGCCAAGCCCAGGGACACACTCTAAAGCCCCACCCTGAGTTCTGAAAAATGCCTAGAAATGTCTCACTCTTTATGTTAGGTAAAACAAAACAAAAAATAACATGGGACACTTGTAGGCACTTTGCATTATAGCAAGAATGCCTAGAAATATCCCAAATGTTTTGTTAGGGAAAAATACGATACATGGTAGAAAAAATTCTCCAACACCATTCAAGCCCGGGAACCCACTCTAAAGCCCCACCTTGAATGCTGAAAAATGCCTAGAAATGTCTCAATCTTTGTGTTAGGTAAAGAAAAAAAAAATACATGGGGACACTTGTAGGCACTTTACATTGAGCAAGAATGCCTAGAAATGTCCCAAATGTTTTGTTAGGGAAAAATACAGTACATGGTAGAAAAAATTCTCCAACACCAGCCAGGTCCTGGGAGCCACTCTAAAGCCCCACCTTGAATGCTGAAAAAATGCCTAGAAATGTGTCACTCTTTGTGTTATGTAAAAAAATGACATGGGACACTTGTAGGCACTTTGCATTATAGCCACATTGCCTAGAAATATCCCATATGTTTTGTTAGGGAAAAATACTATACATGGTAGAATAATTTGTCCAACACCAGCCAAGCCCTATGACCTACTCTAAAGCCCCACCTTGAATGCTGAAAAATGCCTGGAAATGTGTCACTCTTTGTGTTATGTAAAAAAATGACATGGGACACTTGTAGGCACTTTGCATTATAGCCACATTGCCTAGAAATATCCCAAATTTTTTGTTAGTGAAAAATACAATACATGGTAGAAAACATTCTCCAGCACCAGCCAAGCCCAGGGACCCACTCTAAAGCCCCACCCTGAGTGCTGAAAAATGCCTAGAAGTGTCTCACTCTTTGTGTTAGGTAAAAAAAAAAATACATGGGACCCTTGTAGGCACTTTACATTGTAGCAAGAATGCCTAGAAATGTCCCAAATGTTTTTTTAGGGAAAAATACTATACATGGTAGAAGAAAATGTCCAACACCAGCCAAGCCCTATGACCCACTCTAAAGCCCCACCTTGAATGCTGAAAAATGCCTACAAATGTGTCACTCTTTGTGTTTTGTAAAAAAATGACATGGGACACTTGTAGGCACTTTGCATTATAGCCACATTGCCTAGAAATATCCCAAATGTTTTGTTAGGGAAAAATACAATACATGTTAGAACACATTCTCCAGCACCAGCCAAGCCCAGGGACCCACTCTAAAGCCCCACCCTGAGTGTTGAAAAATGCCTAGAAGTGTCTCACTCTTTGTGTTAGGTAAAAAAAAAATACATGGGACCCTTGTAGGCACTTTACATTGTAGCAAGAATGCCTAGAAATGTCCCAAATGTTTTGTTAGGGAAAAATACTATACATGGTAGAAGAAATTGTCCAACACCAGCCAAGCCCTATGACCCACTCTAAAGCCCCACCTTGAATGCTGAAAAATGCCTAGAAATGTGTCACTCTTTGTGTTATGTAAAAAAATGACATGGGACACTTGTAGGCACTTTACATTATAGCAAGAATGCCTAGAAATGTCCTAAATGTTTTGTTAGGGAAAAATACAATACATGGTAGAAAAAATTCTCCAACACCAGCCAAGCCCCGGGACCCACTCTAAAGTGCCACCTTGAGTGCTGATAAATGCCTAGAAATGTCTCACTCTTTGTGTCAGGTAAAAAAAAAAATACATGGGACACTTGTAGGCACTTTACATTGCAGCAAGAAAGCCTAGAAATGTCCCAAATGTTTTGTTAGGGAAAAATACAATACATAGTAGAAAACATTCTCAAGCACCAGCCAAGACCAGGGACCCACTCTAAAGCCCCACCCTGAGTGCTGAAAAATGCCTAGAAATGTCTATCTCTTTGTGTTAGGTAAAAACAAAACAAAAAATAACTTGGGACACTTGTAGGCACTTTGCATTATAGCCACATTGCCTAGAAATATCCCAAATGTTTTGTTAGGGAAAAATACAATACATGGTAGAAAAAATTCTCCAACACCAGCCAATTCCCGGGACCCACTCTAAAGCGCCACCTTGAGTGCTGATAAATGCCTAGAAATGTCTCACTCTTTGTGTCAGGTAAAAAAAAAAATACATGGGACACTTGTAGGCACTTTACATTGCAGCAAGAATGCCTAGAAATGTCCCAAATGTTTTGTTAGGGAAAAATCCAATACATAGTAGAAAACATTCTCAAGCACCAGCCAAGACCAGGGACCCACTCTAAAGCCCCACCCTGAGTGCTGAAAAATGCCTAGAAATGTCTCACTCTTTGTGTTAGGTAAAAACAAAACAAAAAATCACATGGGACACTTGTAGGTACTTTGCATTATAGCAAGAAAGCCTAGAAATGTCCTAAATGTTTTGTTAGGGAAAAATACAGTACATGGTAGAAAAAATTCTCCAACACCAGCCAGGTCCTGGGAGCCACTCTAAAGCCCCACCTTGAATGCTGAAAAAATGCCTAAAAATGTGTCACTCTTTGTGTTATGTAAAAAAAATGACATGGGACACTTGTAGGCACTTTGCATTATAGCCACATTGCCTAGAAATATCCCATATGTTTTGTTAGGGAAAAATACTATACATGGTAGAATAATTTGTCCAACACCAGCCAAGCCCTATGACCCACTCTAAAGCCCCACCTTGAATGCTGAAAAATGCCTGGAAATGTGTCACTCTTTGTGTTATGTAAAAAAATGACATGGGACACTTGTAGGCACTTTGCATTATAGCCACATTGCCTAGAAATATCCCAAATTTTTTGTTAGTGAAAAATACAATACATGGTAGAAAACATTCTCCAGCACCAGCCAAGCCCAGGGACCCACTCTAAAGCCCCACCCTGAGTGCTGAAAAATGCCTAGAAGTGTCTCACTCTTTGTGTTAGGTAAAAAAAAAAAGACATGGGACCCTTGTAGGCACTTTACATTGTAGCAAGAATGCCTAGAAATGTCCCAAATGTTTTTTTAGGGAAAAATACTATACATGGTAGAAGAAAATGTCCAACACCAGCCAAGCCCTATGACCCACTCTAAAGCCCCACCTTGAATGCTGAAAAATGCCTACAAATGTGTCACTCTTTGTGTTTTGTAAAAAAATGACATGGGACACTTGTAGGCACTTTGCATTATAGCCACATTGCCTAGAAATATCCCAAATGTTTTGTTAGGGAAAAATACAATACATGGTAGAAAAAATTCTCCAACACCAGCCAATTCCCGGGACCCACTCTAAAGCGCCACCTTGAGTGCTGATAAATGCCTAGAAATGTCTCACTCTTTGTGTCAGGTAAAAAAAAAAATACATGGGACACTTGTAGGCACTTTACATTGCAGCAAGAAAGCCTAGAAATGTCCCAAATGTTTTGTTAGGGAAAAATACAATACATAGTAGAAAACATTCTCAAGCACCAGCCAAGACCAGGGACCCACTCTAAAGCCCCACCCTGAGTGCTGAAAAATGCCTAGAAATGTCTCACTCTTTGTGTTAGGTAAAAACAAAACAAAAAATAACATGGGACACTTGTAGGTACTTTGCATTATAGCAAGAAAGCCTAGAAATGTCCTAAATGTTTTGTTAGGGAAAAATACAATACATGGTAGAAAAAATTCTCCAACACCAGCCAATTCCCGGGACCCACTCTAAAGCGCCACCTTGAGTGCTGATAAATGCCTAGAAATGTCTCACTCTTTGTGTCAGGTAAAAAAAAAATACATGGGACACTTGTAGGCACTTTACATTGCAGCAAGAATGCCTAGAAATGTCCCAAATGTTTTGTTAGGGAAAAATCCAATACATAGTAGAAAACATTCTCAAGCACCAGCCAAGACCAGGGACCCACTCTAAAGCCCCACCCTGAGTGCTGAAAAATGCCTAGAAATGTCTCACTCTTTGTGTTAGGTAAAAACAAAACAAAAAATAACATGGGACACTTGTAGGTACTTTGCATTATAGCAAGAAAGCCTAGAAATGTCCTAAATGTTTTGTTAGGGAAAAATACAATACATGGTAGAAAAAATTCTCCAACACCAGCCAAGCCCCGGGACCCACTCTAAAGTGCCACCTTGAGTGCTGATAAATGCCCAGAAATGTCTCACTCTTTGTGTCAGGTAAAAAAAAAAAATACATGGGACACTTGTAGGCACTTTACATTGCAGCAAGAAAGCCCAGAAATGTCCCAAATGTTTTGTTAGGGAAAAATACAATACATAGTAGAAAACATTCTCAAGCACCAGCCAAGACCAGGGACCCACTCTAAAGCCCCACCCTGAGTGCTGAAAAATGCCTAGAAATGTCTCACTCTTTGTGTTAGGTAAAAACAAAACAAAAAATAACATGGGACACTTGTAGGTACTTTGCATTATTGCAAGAATGCCTAGAAATGTCCTAAATGTTTTGTTAGGGAAAAATACAATACATGGTAGAAAAAATTCTCCAACACCAGCCAAGCCCCGGGACCTACTCTAAAGCGCCACCTTGAGTGCTGATACATGCCTAGAAATGTCTCACTCTTTGTGTCAGGTAAAAAAAAAAATACATGGGACACTTGTAGGCACTTTACATTGCAGCAAGAATGCCTAGAAATGTCCCAAATGTTTTGTTAGGGAAAAATCCAATACATAGTAGAAAACATTCTCAAGCACCAGCCAAGACCAGGGACCCACTCTAAAGCCCCACCCTGAGTGCTGAAAAATGCCTAGAAATGTCTCACTCTTTGTGTCAGGTGAAAAAAAAAATACATGGGACACTTGTAGGCACTTTACATTGCAGCAAGAATGCCTAGAAATGTCCCAAATGTTTTGTTAGGGAAAAATCCAATACATAGTAGAAAACATTCTCAAGCACCAGCCAAGACCAGGGACCCACTCTAAAGCCCCACCCTGAGTGCTGAAAAATGCCTAGAAATGTCTCACTCTTTGTGTTAGGTAAAAACAAAACAAAAAATAACATGGGACACTTGTAGGTACTTTGCATTATAGCAAGAAAGCCTAGAAATGTCCTAAATGTTTTGTTAGGGAAAAATACAATACATGGTAGAAAAAATTCTCCAACACCAGCCAAGCCCCGGGACCCACTCTAAAGTGCCACCTTGAGTGCTGATAAATGCCTAGAAATGTCTCACTCTTTGTGTCAGGTAAAAAAAAAAATAAATGGGACACTTGTAGGCACTTTACATTGCAGCAAGAAAGCCTAGAAATGTCCCAAATGTTTTGTTAGGGAAAAATACAATACATAGTAGAAAACATTCTCAAGCACCAGCCAAGACCAGGGACCCACTCTAAAAACCCACCCTGAGTGCTGAAAAATGCCTAGAAATGTCTCACTCTTTGTGTTAGGTAAAAACAAAACAAAAAATAACATGGGACACTTGTAGGCACTTTGCATTATAGCCACATTGCCTAGAAATATCCCAAATGTTTTGTTAGGGAAAAATACAATACATGGTAGAAAAAATTCTCCAACACCAGCCAATTCCCGGGACCCACTCTAAAGCGCCACCTTGAGTGCTGATAAATGCCTAGAAATGTCTCACTCTTTGTGTCAGGTAAAAAAAAAAATACATGGGACACTTGTAGGCACTTTACATTGCAGCAAGAATGCCTAGAAATGTCCCAAATGTTTTGTTAGGGAAAAATCCAATACATAGTAGAAAACATTCTCAAGCACCAGCCAAGACCAGGGACCCACTCTAAAGCCCCACCCTGAGTGCTGAAAAATGCCTAGAAATGTTTCACTCTTTGTGTTAGGTAAAAACAAAACAAAAAATAACATGGGACACTTGTAGGTACTTTGCATTATTGCAAGAATGCCTAGAAATGTCCTAAATGTTTTGTTAGGGAAAAATACAATACATGGTAGAAAAAATTCTCCAACACCAGCCAAGCCCCGGGACCTACTCTAAAGCGCCACCTTGAGTGCTGATACATGCCTAGAAATGTCTCACTCTTTGTGTCAGGTAAAAAAAAAAATACATGGGACACTTGTAGGCACTTTACATTGCAGCAAGAATGCCTAGAAATGTCCCAAATGTTTTGTTAGGGAAAAATCCAATACATAGTAGAAAACATTCTCAAGCACCAGCCAAGACCAGGGACCCACTCTAAAGCCCCACCCTGAGTGCTGAAAAATGCCTAGAAATGTCTCACTCTTTGTGTTAGGTAAAAACAAAACAAAAAATAACATGGGACACTTGTAGGTACTTTGCATTATAGCAAGAAAGCCTAGAAATGTCCTAAATGTTTTGTTAGGGAAAAATACAATACATGGTAGAAAAAATTCTCCAACACCAGCCAAGCCCCGGGACCCACTCTAAAGTGCCACCTTGAGTGCTGATAAATGCCCAGAAATGTCTCACTCTTTGTGTCAGGTAAAAAAAAAAAATACATGGGACACTTGTAGGCACTTTACATTGCAGCAAGAAAGCCCAGAAATGTCCCAAATGTTTTGTTAGGGAAAAATACAATACATAGTAGAAAACATTCTCAAGCACCAGCCAAGACCAGGGACCCACTCTAAAGCCCCATCCTGAGTGCTGAAAAATGCCTAGAAATGTCTCACTCTTTGTGTTAGGTAAAAACAAAACAAAAAATAACATGGGACACTTGTAGGTACTTTGCATTATTGCAAGAATGCCTAGAAATGTCCTAAATGTTTTGTTAGGGAAAAATACAATACATGGTAGAAAAAATTCTCCAACACCAGCCAAGCCCCGGGACCTACTCTAAAGCGCCACCTTGAGTGCTGATACATGCCTAGAAATGTCTCACTCTTTGTGTCAGGTAAAAAAAAAAATACATGGGACACTTGTAGGCACTTTACATTGCAGCAAGAATGCCTAGAAATGTCCCAAATGTTTTGTTAGGGAAAAATCCAATACATAGTAGAAAACATTCTCAAGCACCAGCCAAGACCAGGGACCCACTCTAAAGCCCCACCCTGAGTGCTGAAAAATGCCTAGAAATGTCTCACTCTTTGTGTCAGGTGAAAAAAAAAATACATGGGACACTTGTAGGCACTTTACATTGCAGCAAGAATGCCTAGAAATGTCCCAAATGTTTTGTTAGGGAAAATCCAATACATAGTAGAAAACATTCTCAAGCACCAGCCAAGACCAGGGACCCACTCTAAAGCCCCACCCTGAGTGCTGAAAAATGCCTAGAAATGTCTCACTCTTTGTGTTAGGTAAAAACAAAACAAAAAATAACATGGGACACTTGTAGGTACTTTGCATTATAGCAAGAAAGCCTAGAAATGTCCTAAATGTTTTGTTAGGGAAAAATACAATACATGGTAGAAAAAATTCTCCAACACCAGCCAAGCCCCGGGACCCACTCTAAAGTGCCACCTTGAGTGCTGATAAATGCCTAGAAATGTCTCACTCTTTGTGTCAGGTAAAAAAAAAAAATACATGGGACACTTGTAGGCACTTTACATTGCAGCAAGAAAGCCTAGAAATGTCCCAAATGTTTTGTTAGGGAAAAATACAATACATAGTAGAAAACATTCTCAAGCACCAGCCAAGACCAGGGACCCACTCTAAAGCCCCACCCTGAGTGCTGAAAAATGCCTAGAAATGTCTCACTCTTTGTGTTAGGTAAAAACAAAACAAAAAATAACATGGGACACTTGTAGGCACTTTGCATTATAGCCACATTGCCTAGAAATATCCCAAATGTTTTGTTAGGGAAAAATACAATACATGGTAGAAAAAATTCTCCAACACCAGCCAATTCCCGGGACCCACTCTAAAGCGCCACCTTGAGTGCTGATAAATGCCTAGAAATGTCTCACTCTTTGTGTCAGGTAAAAAAAAAAATACATGGGACACTTGTAGGCACTTTACATTGCAGCAAGAATGCCTAGAAATGTCCCAAATGTTTTGTTAGGGAAAAATCCAATACATAGTAGAAAACATTCTCAAGCACCAGCCAAGACCAGGGACCCACTCTAAAGCCCCACCCTGAGTGCTGAAAAATGCCTAGAAATGTTTCACTCTTTGTGTTAGGTAAAAACAAAACAAAAAATAACATGGGACACTTGTAGGTACTTTGCATTATTGCAAGAATGCCTAGCAATGTCCTAAATGTTTTGTTAGGGAAAAATACAATACATGGTAGAAAAAATTCTCCAACACCAGCCAAGCCCCGGGACCTACTCTAAAGCGCCACCTTGAGTGCTGATACATGCCTAGAAATGTCTCACTCTTTGTGTCAGGTAAAAAAAAAAATACATGGGACACTTGTAGGCACTTTACATTGCAGCAAGAATGCCTAGAAATGTCCCAAATGTTTTGTTAGGGAAAAATCCAATACATAGTAGAAAACATTCTCAAGCACCAGCCAAGACCAGGGACCCACTCTAAAGCCCCACCCTGAGTGCTGAAAAATGCCTAGAAATGTCTCACTCTTTGTGTTAGGTAAAAACAAAACAAAAAATAACATGGGACACTTGTAGGTACTTTGCATTATAGCAAGAAAGCCTAGAAATGTCCTAAATGTTTTGTTAGGGAAAAATACAATACATGGTAGAAAAAATTCTCCAACACCAGCCAAGCCCCGGGACCCACTCTAAAGTGCCACCTTGAGTGCTGATAAATGCCTAGAAATGTCTCACTCTTTGTGTCAGGTAAAAAAAAAAAATACATGGGACACTTGTAGGCACTTTACATTGCAGCAAGAAAGCCTAGAAATGTCCCAAATGTTTTGTTAGGGAAAAATACAATACATAGTAGAAAACATTCTCAAGCACCAGCCAAGACCAGGGACCCACTCTAAAGCCCCACCCTGAGTGCTGAAAAATGCCTAGAAATGTCTCACTCTTTGTGTTAGGTAAAAACAAAACAAAAAATAACATGGGACACTTGTAGGTACTTTGCATTATTGCAAGAATGCCTAGAAATGTCCTAAATGTTTTGTTAGGGAAAAATACAATACATGGTAGAAAAAATTCTCCAACACCAGCCAAGCCCCGGGACCTACTCTAAAGCGCCACCTTGAGTGCTGATACATGCCTAGAAATGTCTCACTCTTTGTGTTAGGTAAAAACAAAACAAAAAATACATGGGACCCTTGTAGGTACTTTGCATTATAGCAAGAAAGCCTAGAAATGTCATTAATGTTTTGTTAGGGAAAAAAACAATACATGGTAGAAAAAATTCTCCAACACCAGCCAAGCCCCGGGACCCACTCTAAAGCGCCACCTTGAGTGCTGATAAATGCCTAGAAATGTCTCACTCTTTGTGTCAGGTAAAAAAAAAAATACATGGGACACTTGTAGGCACTTTACATTGCAGCAAGAATGCCTAGAAATGTCCCAAATGTTTTGTTAGGGAAAAATCCAATACATAGTAGAAAACATTCTCAAGCACCAGCCAAGACCAGGGACCCACTCTAAAGCCCCACCCTGAGTGCTGAAAAATGCCTAGAAATGTCTCACTCTTTGTGTTAGGTAAAAACAAAACAAAAAATAACATGGGACACTTGTAGGTACTTTGCATTATAGCAAGAAAGCCTAGAAATGTCCTAAATGTTTTGTTAGGGAAAAATACAATACATGGTAGAAAAAATTCTCCAACACCAGCCAAGCCCCGGGACCCACTCTAAAGTGCCACCTTGAGTGCTGATAAATGCCTAGAAATGTCTCACTCTTTGTGTCAGGTAAAAAAAAAAAATACATGGGACACTTCTAGGCACTTTACATTGCAGCAAGAAAGCCTAGAAATGTCCCAAATGTTTTGTTAGGGAAAAATACAATACATAGTAGAAAACATTCTCAAGCACCAGCCAAGACCAGGGACCCACTCTAAAGCCCCACCCTGAGTGCTGAAAAATGCCTAGAAATGTCTCACTCTTTGTGTTAGGTAAAAACAAAACAAAAAATAACATGGGACACTTGTAGGTACTTTGCATTATTGCAAGAATGCCTAGAAATGTCCTAAATGTTTTGTTAGGGAAAAATACAATACATGGTAGAAAAAATTCTCCAACACCAGCCAAGCCCCGGGACCTACTCTAAAGCGCCACCTTGAGTGCTGATACATGCCTAGAAATGTCTCACTCTTTGTGTTAGGTAAAAACAAAACAAAAAATGACATGGGACACTTGTAGGTACTTTGCATTATAGCAAGAAAGCCTAGAAATGTCCTAAATGTTTTGTTAGGGAAAAATACAATACATGGTAGAAAAAATTCTCCAACACCAGCCAAGCCCCGGGACCCACACTAAAGTGCCACCTTGAGTGCTGATAAATGCCTAGAAATGTCTCACTCTTTGTGTCAGGTAAAAAAAAAAATACATGGGACACTTGTAGGCACTTTACATTGCAGCAAGAAAGCCTAGAAATGTCCCAAATGTTTTGTTAGGGAAAAATACAATACATAGTAGAAAACATTCTCAAGCACCAGCCAAGACCAGGGACCCACTCTAAAGCCCCACCCTGAGTGCTGAAAAATGCCTAGAAATGTCTCACTCTTTGTGTTAGGTAAAAAATAATTAAATATTAACATGGGACACTTGTATGCATTTTGCATTATAGCAAGAATTCCTAGAAATGTCCCACACGTTGTATTAGAGAAAAATGAAATACACTTGTAGGCACTTTACATTATTGCAAGAATGCCTAGAAATGTCCCAAATGTTTTGTTAGGGAAAAATACAATACATGGCAGAAAACATTCTCCAGCACCAGCCAAGCCCAGGGACCCACTCTAAAGCCCCACCCTGAGTTCTGAAAGATGCCTAGAAATGTCTCACTCTTTGTGTTAGGTAAAAACAAAACAAAAAATAACATGGGAGGCGGACAGGATTACGGTAAGCGTGCTGCGTCATTTCCTGTTTTCTTGCCACTGGTGGTGGTCGCTCTGCGAATTAGCTCCGCTGCTAAACACAACTGTTTCCCTGTAGCACTACGGCTAAAATCACCGGTCTGTAGTTAAACACTCGCACATACCAACCCTTATTCTATCGTGCTTAGTGATTCTGTGTTCTGTCTGAGCTCACCTTCGTAGCTATATAGCAGCGATGTCTTCTCTCTCTCCCTGTTGCTCTACTGCTCTCTCTTGCTCCGAGTGTCTAATGTTTACCTACTCCTCTGCCTCCCTTAACAGTAGTGGTACATGTAATAAATGTAGTGTGTTGATAGCGATGGAGGCGAGGCTTAGCGACTTAGAAGCTCGGCTCAGCAGCTTAGAAACTCCGTTAGCTGTAGTTAGCCGGCTCCCGCTAGCCGCGGAGCCACCTAGCTTAGCACGTAGCTTAGCCTTAACGAGCAGTCCCCAGACTAGTCCCGTGCAGCCGGGAGCCCAGGGCAGATGGGTGACGTTCCAGAGGGGGCATAGTGCTAGACTTAGAAAGCCCACGATTAAAGAGCCACCAGATCACGTTTCAAATAGATTCTCTCCACTCAGCGAGGCACCCGCTGATAAACAAACTCTGATTATTGGCGACTCGGTTCTGAGAAACGTCAGGTTAGCGACACCAGCGACCATAGTAAATTGTATCCCAGGGGCCAGAGCCGGCGACATCGAATCTAAACTTAAGTTAATGGCTAAATCTAAAAAAGGTAAATACAATAAAATCGTAATTCACGTCGGCAGCAACGACTCCCGGCTTCGTATGTCGGAGGTCACTAAATTGAATGTTGAGTCGGTGTGTGCTTTTGCTAAAACGATGTCGGACACAGTAGTTTTCTCTGGCCCGCTCCCTAATACAACAGGTGATGACATGTTTAGCCGAATGTTGTCTTTTAACCGCTGGCTGTCGAGGTGGTGTCCTGTAAACGGCGTGGGCTTTATAGATAATTGGCTAACTTTTTTTGAGAAAACCTGGTCTTGTTAGGAGAGACGGCGTTCATCCCACTTGGGATGGAGCAGCTCTCTTATCTAGGAATATTACTAAGTCTATAACATGACAACCCATAGTTGGGACCAGGAAGCAGAGCTGCAGTGCTAAACACTTCTCTGCGCTCCCTCTGGATCAGTCACAAAACCCCATAGAGATTGTGTCTGTTCACCGTCCGATTAAATTATTGAAATTAAACAATAATAGAGCGAGAACTCCACACAAAAATTTAATACAAATTAAAACAACCTCTGAAACAATACAGGAAACCCAGACTTTTAAATGTGGTCTTTTAAACATTAGATCACTGGAAAAAAAGGCTCTTTTAGTTAATGAAATAGTCTCTGATTACAACATAGATTTATTGTCCCTCACTGAGACGTGGCTGCATCCTGATGATTATGTCAGTCTAAATGAATCTACTCCCCCCAGTCATATCAATTCACAGGTTCCTAGAGAAATTGGGCGAGGAGGTGGAGTTGCTGCTATTTTTAACTCCAGTCTATCAATTAATCCTAAACCTAAACTCAGCTACAAGTCATTTGAATGTCTGGTTCTTAGTCTTCCACGCCAATCCAGGAACCACCAACAGCCAATCATATTTGCTGTAGTTTACCGTGCTCCCAGGGCTTATACTGAATTTTTAAAGGAATTTTAAAGGAATTTAAAGGAGTTTTTATCAAACTTAGTCCTAAAGACCGATAAAATGATTATTGTTGGTGACTTTAATATTCATGTTGATAATAATAAAGATTGCCTTAGCGTAGCATTTATTTCAATACTAGACTCTATTGGTTTCAGTCAGTGTGTGCACAAACCTACTCATTGTGGTAACCACACACTTGACCTTGTATTATCGTACGGTGTCGCAATTGAAAATTTAACAGTACTTCCGCGCAATCCAGTTCTATCAGACCATAATTTAATAACCTTTGATTTTTCAATAACTGAATATATGCCACTAATAAAAAATTCATTTTCTAGATGTCTACCTGATAGTGCTGTAGCTAAATTTAAGGAAATAATCCCAATTACATTTAAACCCGTATTAGCAGTAGATATAAACAACAAATTCTTTAAAACCCTGAGCTCCATTGAGATCGACCACCTCGTCGATAGCTCTGCAGACTCATTACGATTAACATTAGACTCAATAGCGCCTCTAAAAAAGAAAAATGTCAAACATAGTAAATTAGCTCCGTGGTATAATTCCCAGACAAATGAGTTAAAACAATTATCAAGAAAACTAGAAAGGAAGTGGCGCTCCAGCAACAATTTTGAAAACCTCATAGACTGGAAGAATAGTGTTAAAGAATATAAAAAGGCTCTCCACAAAGTAAGAGCCGCCTACTATTCAAAACTAATAGAAGAGAATAAAAATAACCCCAGGTTTCTCTTCTGCACTGTAGCCAGGCTGACAGAGAGTCACACCTCCACCGAACCCAGTATTCCTCCATCCCTAAATAGCAATATCTTTATGACCTTTTTTAATGATAAAATTCAAACTATTAGAAATAAAATCAACCATCTCCTGCCCTCAATTGGCACTAATACCCTCCCAACAACAGAGATCTCAGAAACGGCTGAGAATCCTACCCATTACTTAGACAGCTTCTCTCTGATCACCCGTGATCAGTTTACCAAATTAATCTCAGGTTCTAAACCAACAACCTGTATCTTAGATCCCATTCCTACCAACTTACTTAAAGACATTCTGCCCCTAATTGATAGTTCGTTACTTAACATTATCAATCTGTCATTATCATCAGGTTATGTACCACAGTATTTTAAAATAGCTGTCATCAAACCCCTACTCAAAAAACCCACCCTAGACCCAGAGGTTTTAGCCAATTACAGACCAATATCTAACCTCTCCTTCATTTCTAAAATCTTAGAAAAAGTGGTAGCCAATCAGCTGTGTGAGTTTCTCCAGGAAAATAATATATATGAAGACTTTCAATCGGGGTTTAGAGCCAATCACAGTACAGAGACAGCCTTGGCAAAAGTCACTAATGACCTTTTAATAGCCTCAGATCAGGGACTTGTGTCTGTCCTCGTTCTGTTAGATCTCAGTGCAGCATTCGACACAATTGACCATCAAATTTTATTACAAAGACTAAAACAGTTAATTAACATTAATGGAACCGCCCTTAACTGGTTTAAATCGTATTTTTCTGATCGCTCCCAATTTGTGCAAATTAATGATGAGTCATCTGTGCGCACCAGAGTTAATCATGGTGTTCCACAGGGCTCTGTGCTAGGCCCAATTTTATTCTCATTATATATGCTTCCACTAGGAAACATTATCAGGACACACTCGGTAAATTTCCACTGCTATGCGGATGACACCCAGTTATATTTGTCAATAAAACCTGAACAAAGTAATCAATTAACTAAACTTCGAACATGTCTCAAGGACATAAAAACCTGGATGACCCGCAATTTTCTATTATTAAACTCAGACAAAACAGAGGTTATAATACTTGGCCCCAAACACCTTAGAGATGCATTATCTAATGATATAGCTGCGCTAGAAAACATTGCCCTTGCTTCCAATGAAACAGTCAGGAACTTGGGAGTGATCTTCGATCCTGATTTATCCTTTAATAGTCACTTAAAACAAATTTCTAGGACCGCTTTTTTCCACTTGCGTAATATTTCAAAAATTAGACATGTCCTTTCACAAAAAGATGCAGAAAAACTAGTCCACGCCTTTGTTACATCGAGACTGGACTATTGTAATTCATTATTATCAGGCTCCAGCAGGAAGTCGTTAAAGACTCTACAGCTTGTCCAAAATGAGCCTACTTAAAAGTAGGCTCAAAACCTTCCTTTTTGATAAAGCTTATAGTTAGAGCTAATTAGTGCGCCAGAACGTTACTTGTTCTATTTTATGACACATGACACACGGAGCTTCTCTTTCCAGCTTCTCCTTCCTCTTCTCCATCCCTATCCCCCTTCCCCGGAATCCCTTTGCTTTATCACCCGCAGATCCAGGGCCTCTGTGGCCGCATCATGGATTACGGTTTGTGGATCGCGCACCGGGGGTCGTGGTGTTGGATCCAGTGTGGCGGATTCTGAGTCATGTGGGCTGATCGTGGTGCTGGTGGCGGACCCTGTGTCGCGTTGGCATTGGGCACGGGTGGTGGACCAGGACCGCAGTGGTGGCTTGTGATGGGTCCTCCTGGTGGGCGGCGGTGGACGGTGACTGAGGACTGAAGTGGCGTCTGGTCTGGATGGTGGATCGTGGTCTAGATGGTTGCTGAGCATGGACTGTGCTTCATCAATGCTGCTAGAGACTTTGATTATTGATGATGTTCTCCTGCACGTGGCATCTATTGCACTTCTGTCCGTCCTGGGAGAGGGATCCCTCACATGTGGCTCTCTCTGAGGTTTCTACATATTTTTACCCTGTTAAAAGGGTTTTTTGTAGTTTTTCCTTACTCTTGCTGAGGGTTAAGGACAGAGGATGTCACACCCTGTTAAAGCCCTATGAGATGAATTGTAATTTGTGAATATGGGCTATACAAATAAAATTTGATTGATTGATTGATTTTATGGAGAGGTTGATGAGTGAGTGAGGGCAGGTGTGCTGCAGAGGAGAAACCAGCCACGCCCCCTGACAAACACAAGACCTGCCGGGAAAGAACAGAAAGGGGAGGGGGAGAGAGATAGACTGCCACTTATTATCATTGTGGCAGTGGTGCTTGCCACGGGGTTCTCCAACATCGTTATTCTCACCACACACGTGCACAAACAAATACTTAAATCACACCCACAAAGTAATTAGCTTTCCAGCTTCCTGCTGCTCTCCTCAGGTATCTCGAGTCTCCATGAGGCAGCTCAGACGCTCCCTCTTAAGTGTGAGGACCCATCAGCTAACAGCTCTCACCTGCGCTGATTGATCCTCTGTGGTGCAGATGAGGGTGCTCTCCCCGCCCCCCCTCACCTCCACAATCATGTTGTTGTAAATTCTGTTGTGTCTTAACATAGAATCAAAGTGTTCACATTCAATTCCATTTCACTCTCAGATTCTCCCACATGTTCTCCATCCATTCCATTCATGACTCTGTTCCACACTTGTTCTTCAGCCGGTCTCCTCCTATCTTTTCCTCTCCTACATTTATACATCACTCTGGTTTTAACATTTGTCAGTCTCACCTTGCTCTCTCCTTCTGCAACATCCATCTCCATTTTATCTTCCTCCCTCACCACGTTCTCTCTTAATCATTTCCAACCATTCTTTGTGTAGCATGAGATAAAGCGGGGATATTGATAGTTGCCACAACGCCACCTGGGGAGTTTCACCTCTAGGAAAATTAACTACGTGCGACAGCACAGGTTCTTGGAATCACTGGGCAGAGACACGCACAAAACGGGGCCTGAAACCTGCGTACGCCACTGCTCACGCCAAAGTTGGGATCTATAAAAACGAACTTGAAGGTAAATCTGCGTATTTCTAAGAAAACTCTGACCCATGCGTACGGACGTTTTGGAGATGGGAAAGTGGCGATGCAGACTTGAGGTGGTGAACTGAAGTCAGATTATTGATCCACTTCATAATTTACATTAAAGCCAACATCTTAGTTTTGCTCACGCGACAGGTCTGTTCAACACAAACCTTTTAATTTATTAATATATAAAAACAACTTACAGCAAATTACGTTCATATTCTATTTTACAGTTGAGTTACAGAGCCGAGTCATTAATAGTTTTTAATAATATCTTCTATAATATCTTCAGTACATTTTTTCACTGCAGTGAACGTGCCCGTACCTCTCCTGGAACCGTCACCTTATCGTGGTGGAGAGGTTTGCGTGTCCCTGTGAACCTGAGGGCTGTGTTGTCTGGAGCCTTGTGCTCCTGGTAGGGTCTCTCATGGCAGAGTGGTCTCAGGTGAGGGGCCAGACTAAGAATGGTTCAAAAACCCTCAATGAATAACGAAAAAAGAGGAGATGGGACCCGGCCCGTGTTGGAGTTTACCCCGGTAGAAGAGAGGGTCGCCTCCCTGCGCCTAAGGGTTGTAGGGGGGAAAACTCTGACTGTTGTTTGTGCGTATGCACCAAACAGCAGCTCAGAGTACTCGGCCTTCTTGGAGACCCTGAATGGAGTCCTGTATGGAGCTCCCGTAGGGGACTCCGTAGTTCTGCTGGGTGACTTCAACGCCCACGTTTGCAACGATGGAGACACGGTTACCGCCCCTCCTCAAGGGGCGGTAACCCTCGGACACCGTGGTGGACACCGGTGGTCAGGGAAGCCGTCCGATTGAAGAAGGAGGCCTTCCGGGATATGATATCCTGGAGGACTCCTGACTCGGTTGCAGGGTACCGACAGGCCCGAAGGGCTGCAGCTGCTGCCGTGTCGGAGGCTAAGCAGCAGGTGTGGGAGAAGTTTTGAGAGGCCATGGAGAAGGACTTTCGGTCGGCACCAAAGTGTTTCTGGAAGACTATCCGGCACCTCAGGAGGGGGAAACGGGGAACCATCCAAGCTGTGTACAGTAAGGATAGACTCTGTTGACCTCAACTGAGGAGGTCGTCGGACGTTGGAAGGAACACTTTGAGGAACTCCTGAATCCGAATAACACGCCCTCTATGTTGGAGGAAGAGCTCAAGGTTTCATCGTCAATTTCCCTGGTGGAGGTCACTGAGGTTGTCAAACATCTCCGCAGTGGCAAGGCCCCAGGGATTGATGAGATCCAGCCAGAAATGCTAAAGGCTCTGGGTGTTGAGGGGCTGTCATGGTTGACACGCCTATTCAACATCGCTTGGGAGTCGGGTACAGTGCCAAAGGAGTGGCAAACCGGGGTGGTGGTTCCCCTGTTCAAAAAGGGGGACCAGAGAGTGTGTGCCAATTACCGGGGCATCACACTTCTCAGCCTCCCTGGTAAAGTCTACTCCAAGGTGCTGGAAAGGAGGGTTCGGCCGATCGTCGAACCTCAGATTGAAGAGGAACAATGCGGTTTTCGCCCCGGACGTGGAACTACGGACCAGCTCTTCACTCTCGCAAGGATCCTGGAGGGGGCCTGGGAGTATGCCCATCTGGTCTACATGTGAGAAGGCGTATGACCGGGTCCCCCGGGAGAAACTGTGGGAGGTGCTGCGGGAGTATGGGGTAAGGGGGTCTATCCTCAGGGCCATCCAATCCCTGTACTCCCAAAGCGAGAGCTGTGTTCGCGTCCTCGGCAGCCAGTCAGTTTCGTTCTCAGTGGATGCTGGTCTCCGCCAGGGCTGCGCCTTGTCACCAATCCTGTTTGTGATATACATGGACAGGATATCGAGGCGTAGTCGTGGTGGGGAGGGGTTGCAGTTCGGTGGTCTGAGGATCTCGTCACTGCTTTTTGCAGATGACGTTGGATCATCGGCCTGTGACCTGAGGCCATGACTCTTAGCAGGAAACCGATGGATTGCTTACTCCGGGTAGGAAATGAGTCCTTAGCCCAAGTGAAGGAGTTCAAGTACCTTGGGGTCTTGTTCGCGAGTGAGGGTACTATGGAGCGTGAGATTGGCCGAAGAATCGGAGCAGCGGGGGCGGTATTGCGTTCGCTTTACCGCACCGTTGTAACGAAAAGAGAGCTGAGCCGCAAGGCATAGCTCTCGATCTACCGGTCGATCTTCGTTCCTATCCTCACCTATGGTCATGAGGGCTGGGTGATGACCGAAAGGACGAGATCGCGGGTACAAGCGGCCGAGATGAGTTTTCTCAGAAGGGTGGCTGGCGTCTCCCTTAGGGAAAGGGTGAGAAGCTCAGCCATCCGTGAGGAACTCGGATTAGAGCCGCTGCTCCTTTACTTAGAAAGGAGTCAGCTGAGGTGGTTCGGGCATCTGGTAAGGATGCCTACTGGGCGCCTTCCTTGGGAGGTGTTGGGGAGGAGACCTTGGGGAAGACCCAGGACTAGGTGGAGAGATTATATCTCAACACTGGCCTGGGAACGCCTCGGGATCCCCCCGTCAGAGTTGGTCAATGTGGCCCGGGAAAGGGAAGTTTGGGGCCCCCTGCTTGAGCTGCTCCACACGCGACCCGACCCCGGATAAGCGGATGAAAATGAGATGAGAATATCTTCTATAATATCTTCAGTACATATTTTCACTGCAGTGAACGTGCCCGTGCCACAGAGCGCACGGAGCACAGAGTGCACAGGAAATTACTTTCCAAATAATATCTCAGTGGAGGTAAGGATCCACTGATGTGAGGGAATAGGTCTGATTCTCTTAACAAATAAATACTATCGTGACAGTGGTGCTGGGTTCTGCGCGATGTGTGCATGCGAATGGAAGAATGAGGAGGAAGAGAGGGTTCAGCTGATCTCAGACATTGTGTTATCCACTGCAGCGGCAGAGTGTCAGTGTATGTTCTTTATTAGTGACATCACTGCGGTTCCATAAAATCGCTCTTCACCTCCACCTCACTAACAAACACCTCGATGTCGGTGTCAGAAACTTCACTTACTTTTCACATCGCTTGATGCCGTGCCTCCGTCAGGACTCAAGGTGGGAACCCATTGGTCAGCGCCATCATTTAATGTCGGTGCCATGCTTTGTATTGACCATTCATGGCTGATGGTGGGCGTGTGGAGGGCGGATTTGGAGACAGATCCACGTACTAATGTTTCCAAGTGGACTGTGAATATTGCGTTTAGGCAGTGTCGGTTTTGGGCACGGACGAACCGGGCAGCCGCCTGGGGCGGCACCTTCTCATGTCACGTGGGGGGCGGCACGAGCACTGTCAAAATGCTGTTATGTGGGGTGGAACTGCTAGCTCTACGTCCAGCCCTCCTCCTTTATCCGGTCTAGGGACCAGCAAAATGATTCAAAAGAGACACTCTGGCAGGGCAAGTTAATTTTTTTTCCTTCTTTAGTTTGGTTTAGTTTTCAGGGCCCTGAAAGGGTTCAGTTTCACCACGATCCACACAAGAGATGAGGGAATGTCTCGATTCTTAGATGCATCATGATGTGCTCTTTGCATCTATGAAGAGACTGAACTCATTGATTCATGTTTTCCCCTGACAGTGAAGATATTGGATGATGTGCGCGGCAGGATGATGTGCGACACATGATGAGGTGTGCCGTACGATGATGTGCGGTGATGATGATATGCGCCGCAGGATGAAGTGCGCCACAAGATGATGTGTTCTGCAGGATGATGTGTGCCCCAGGATGATGTGCACAGCAAGATGATGTGCTCCGCAGGATGATGTGCACCGCAGGACGATGTGCGCCGCAGGATGACGTGCGCCACAGGACCTTCAGCGTGCAGCAGACAAGATCCTGCAGCGCACATCATCACCGCACATCATCTTGTGGCGCACATCATCCTGCGGTGCATATCCTCATCACCGCACATCACCATGAGGCCTGCATTTTCCTGTGGCGCTCATAATCCTGCAGCGCACATCATCCTGCAGCGCACATCATGCTGTGGTGCACATCGGCGCACATTGTCCTGTGGCACACATCATTGTGCACCGCACATTGTCATGTGGCGCACTTCACCCTTTTGCTTACATCATCCTGCAGCGCACTTCATCCTGCGGTGCACATCATCCTGCAGCACACATCATGCTGTGGTGCACATCGGCGCACATTGTCCTATGGCACACATCATTGTGCACCGCACATCTTCATGTGGCACACTTCATCCTTTTGCGTACATCATCCTGCTGCGCACTTCATCTTGCGGTGCACATCATCGTGTGGCGCACATCATCTTTTGGAGCACATCATCTTGCTGCGCACATCATCCGGCGCACATAATCGTGCAGGGGCGGAGCTCGGAGGGGGTCTCGCCCGGGGCGCAATTCCATGTAGCCACTGCGTTCAGGTGTTCGTACGCACGGTTTTATAAATCGGAATTAGCTTTGGCCAACGCCATTTCCGGCTTTTGTGCGTACGCACACTTTTAGTAGGAATCCTACGCACTCTTTTATAAATCCGAGGCATGGGCTGCAGTCTCTGTCGAAGCCACGCCGCTCTGTGTTTCTCTCGTGTAGCAAAACTCAGCAGATGTCTGCCGCGCCGTGCTGTACTGTTCTCCGCAGTCCGTGCTTTTTTCGTTCTGTTTTTTTTCATTGTTCAGTTATTTTCTCCCCTTACTCCCTTGTAAGCAAACTGACTCCCAGCTCTGCAATGTCCTCCGCTCCTTTTTTTTCTCCTCCTCCCTCCCGCTTCGCGCCAGCCGCCTCCACAGTAAAAAACGGAGTGTCAAAATGTCAGAGTAAACCTTTTTCTAACCTAGATGGAGTATTTACAACTATATGCAGAGTAAATCCACTCTAAGAGTAGAGTAAGAGTCCACACAGCACGGACAGCCCAGAAACTATTCGGAATGAGTTAAAATGAATTTTGTGTTTTATTTTAAATTTTAAATTTCATGAGAGGAACTGGCAATTTTGAGCATTTCATTTCCCAGTTAAATATGATTAAAAGGTCCTCTTATGCTCACACTAAGCTAGAAACATTTTACGTCCTTCTGTTCTACTACCCAATATGGACTTAGAATGAACTATTTTGTATTTGTCATAGACTATTACATTCTGCTGTCAGAGTGCACCAGAATGATCCATTTGACTTAAGATCCCCAACTATATTCTCTCAAAATTATGTGAGAAACCAATTTAGTTAACTTATGGCATTATCGATTTGTTAATCTCAATTTAACTATATTATCTTTGTCTTGGTAAGTAGGTTAAGGTTATCTTTGTCTTGGTAAATAGGTTAAGGTTATCGAACAATAGTCCTATACATTAATTTTAATTTAATCATTAAAGGTAACTGTTTAACAGCTGGGATTGACCTATTGGCTTAAGTTTCATCTCAACAGCATTTTGTGAGGACATGACACTCACTCTACTTAGTTGATGTTTTGATTCTCATCATAACAAAATTGTCTTTCCAGTTTGTTGCAATTGATATCATAACCCTTTTCTTTTCATTTACTTCAGTGTGCCTAAAATTTAACATACCAGAAGGCAGGCAACCAGACTTGAAGGTGTTTGACCAATCCGACACAGAAGTTGATGGAGAAGTCTTTGAAGAAATAGTGAAGGAGCCACCTGGAACCTTCAAAGTCATGTTGAGCAAAGAAGAACTAGGTAATCACTCACCATTCACATATGTGTTCATATTAAACTTTAGGGTTGGGACATGAGTAATAACAGCTTAATTTAATATACGTCTGTTTTGTTCATATTCTTTATACACAGATGCCTCTCTATCATCAACATCATCATCATGCTCAGCAGCATCTGACAATACTATCATTCTGAACTTCACAATGTGTGACCCTCCTGAAGAAGCAGCTGCTGTCGAAGGAAGTCAGCCTAAAAAGCCATGCCACATTAGCTTAGAGGCGAAAGCGGTGAGTAGTGGGCATTGTTAAGTCTAATCTGGATATTGTTCCATTTGATGGGGAATATTTTTATGTTATCATTTTCCAGTTGTACATTTGGTTGCATATTTTGTTTCCATTCAAGTTGATTGAAAAAATCCTTACAACAAAGCCTTGTTGTGAAAAAATCATGCAGGAGTATGCAAAAACAAAATCACTGAAAGATGCCACCAGAAGACAGATGATTAACATTCTCACTGCTGAGATGACACAAACACATGGGTAAGAATCAGACATGTAGGCTATAGAAACATTTTTAGTTTTTGTATTGTGGTTAATTGTGCCCAGTTGAGTGACTGTAATCATTGAATTCATACGTTAGGACATCCCCCCCAAAAAGTGTCAGAGTGTTGTATGTGCAGGGGATAGTTGCTCTATTTCCATATCTGGAGGACCCATATTCACAGCATGGATATGTAAGTAAAAAGGTCCTCACTGCGTTAAACACATACTTGTCCTTTGTTGACAGTATAGTCAGTCTGTGTGTATTTGAATTACATATAGGAACATTACTACGACCCAGAGAGTGGGTCCGGATACCTTGCATGGCGGTTGAAAACCATCCAACGAAAAAGTGCAGAGGAAAGAGGTGTGTCTCTGAGCAAATCTCTTAAAAGTAAGTTCAATTACATACAGGCTTGTCACAGTTATCAATAACTTGAATGATCGCAATTATTATGCATAGCTGTCATAATTGTTTTCATTAATCGTTACAAAAAACGCAGGATGAAACTAACAGAAATGTCAGATTTTCATCCCTTCATCACTATTTCAATGTTGTTTCCCACCATCTAAGGTTTGATTGGCCCTCTTTTAATGACATCATGTCATTCAGTCAGATGAGTGTCTAAATGTAGATGGTGCACGTTAACAGACAGTTTAACGTGGTGTAGCTAAAGAAATACAGCCGTTAAACACGGTTGAAAAATCCAGTATTTAAAGAAATGCTGAAAAAGACTGACAAGCAGAAAAAGATTAAAACAGTTAAACGCAATTATTTGTATGGCAGTTATTCGTCAACTTCGTCAAGTGTGACAGCCCTAGTTACATATGATATTGATGAATTGTGTAGGCAGGAGTCAATAAACTTGTGTTTTGTCTTTGAAGGTGGTGGGCCAAGCCGTGTTCAACCCAGACCCTTCACTGCTGACAAAGTGTTATCTGATGAGGATGTGGAAGCAGCTATTGCCGTTTTGAAACACTCTGCTGATGAAGACACCATCCATGAGAAGATGAAAGCTACCTTCATTTATCGTCAGTCAATGGTCAACAATGACAAGAGAGCAGGGGATGTGTTCTCAGTCTTCCTGAGATTTCTAGACACACCTGGACTGGTAAGACATCTCCAGTTGTTCAAAATGAGAAAGCGGCTAAATTAAGTTTCCCCAGAAACAGTCCACAAATGTGGGCATCACACATGCAGTGGGTCTCATCACTCCCTTCTTTGCACTGTATTTTTGCATTACAGATAGAACAAGATTTCAGACTGCTGTTTTGGGAGGCCATAGCCAACAAATTCCTGGAAAAGTGGGCCACTAATCTGAAAACAAAAGTGATAAAAGAAAGCCATGGACTGGTACCGACCACAGAGCTCTTGGATCTAACGCGCAATGCTGAGTCAACTGCTGAAATTGAGAATGGTATGACTGGGACTGTTTTTAATTGCTATTTTTTTGTATTTATGCCAATTAAATGTACATGTGGTGTAAATCTTTCATATTTTACATATCTTACATTCTTATATATTACACTGTGTCTTTATGTTTGATTATTTCTTGAAATAGGCACAATAAAACATTTCACTGTGCATTGTACTATGTATAAAGTTGTTTCTGATAAGTAAATCTTATCTTGTCTTATCTTAATGCTAATGTCTGTTGGTCTGTAGGCTGGGACAGTGACATGTCTGCTATCTTGCTGCTCCTCCATCTCCTACCACCATCTGCACAGGGAAGGAAGAGGCCGGGGAAGGCGGCATGTCAGGCTGTGGAACACCTCATCAGATTCATAAAGGTATGCTTAACAGTTGTTAAAAACATAGTTTTCATCACCTCAGTTTCATGCACAGTGATCTGTTGTGAGTGGTTGTTCACTAAGTATTGCTGTTGAATGTTTGTTTGGTTGTAGGCTGGAACCAGTGTACAGCAGCACCTGGATAACATCAGCCAAATCAGCCAGCCCTACCTCCTCGCTCAGGGGCCTGCAAGAAGCAGCATTCACACCTTCTTTATTGTGATTGACAAGTATGCACTTCCATGTAAGGCAACAGGTTCAGTGGGAGCCCTAGACGAACTCTTTAAGGCCCATTACGTCTTTGGTACCTCTTACAGCTCTTCCTTGATCAACTTTTTTCTCTTTTCTCCAAACAACCATTTACATTATTGATGTTGGGGAAACAAAGGAAACTCCCAGAGTTGCAGAGCTGCGAGCAAGAATTGTGCGTTAGTGTCAAATAATGAAGTGTTTTCTTTGCAAAAGTGACCATGGGAGGCCAAACAGCCTTATAAAGCACCTTAAGGTAATTCATGGTCTCTGTACTGGCCGGACTCTTCATCTTAAATGTGGCCAAGTTGGATGTTCACGTTCTTTTGGTAGCTTTTCAGGCTTTAGAAAGCATCTGAACAAGTGCCATCTAAGTGGTTCATTTGATTCTGTAGAAAAAGTGATTTTTCACCACACCAAAGTGTTGAGTGTAATGCCACTGATGTTGATGTGTCGTCTGAACATTTGGAGGGAAAGTACACCTTAACTTCAGCCCACCTTGTAAATAGTTGTGCAGCAGTAATTTCTGATTTAAAGGCAGCAGGTGTAAGCCAAAGTGTAGTGAACTCTGTTGTGACGTCCATGGAAGAGATTGTTCAAGATATCCAGCAGCATGCTAAAGAAACTGTCATAGAGCATGTATTTGGTGATGAAAGAGAAACTGAAATGTGCAAGAAAGTTGAAGCATGTTTTGAGGAGTTAGAGAATCCTTTCACAGTTCTTAATTCGGAATACAAACAATCAAAATTTGTATCAGGCAAGTGGGAAACAGTGGAACCCATTGAATGTGTAATTGGCTCAAGATTTGACACAAGGAGAAATAAAAAGACTGGAACATATGATCAGACAGTCGTTCAAGATAAATTCATGTATGTTCCCATTTTATCTACATTGGAGTCAATATTTAAAAGTCAGTATGTTGCAGAAATGTTGAAAAGCTCAGACACTGTTGACTCAATACTCAGAGATATTCATGATGGATCTTCTTTTAAGACTCACCCTCTGTTTTCAACTGAAAAGCACACTGTGCAGATCCAAATGTTCTATGATGACTTCGAGGTTGCAAATCCTCTCGGTTCCAAGCGAGGTATTCATAAATTGGGTGCAATATATTTTACCTTAAGGAACTTCTCTCCAAAATGGATTTCTCTTTTGGCCAACATACACCTGTGTGCCTTATTTCATGCACAAGATCTTAAACGGTACAGTTATAGTGAAATTCTTGCTCCTGTTGTTCGAGATATTAAAGTTTTAGAGAATGATGGTATTGAGATTCCACTTTATGGTGGTCGTGTTCGTGGCAGTGTGGTACAGGTTACTGGTGATAATTTAGGCTTACATAGCTTGTTTGGTCTGGTCGAGTCCTTCAGTGCAAGATACTGTTGCAGATTTTGTTTAACTGAAAAAGAGAACTTTCAAACAGAATTTTCTGAAGATTCTTCCAAAATAGTGTTGAGCACAAAAGACACCTACACTGCTCACTGTCAAGAAATGGCTGATAATCTATCTCTTCCTTATGTTTTTGGTGTGAAAAGGTCATGTTCATTGAATTCATTGTCATATTTTCACACAACTGAGAACTTCTCAGTTGATGTGATGCATGACATTTTGGAAGGGGGGGCCCAGTACGAATTGAAGCTCTTGTTTTTGTATTTTAAAGAACAACATGTAACACAGGGGGAGCTGAATTCGAGAATACAAAGATTTGATTATGGATTCATGGAAAGAAACAATAGGCCTGTATCTGTGAATTTGGAGATTTGGTAACCTCTATTGACCAACATTGGGGCCTTCTTCTTTTATTACTACAAATAATGAACATTGTATTTTCTTCCATGTTATCTCAAGGTCTGTGTGTATATTTGAAACATTTGATTGTGGAACACCACAAACTGTTCAAGATGTTGTATCCCCAGAAAAAACTTTTACCAAAGCAACATTTTCTTATCCATTATCCTCGCATTATCAATCAATCAATCAAATTTTATTTGTATAGCCCATATTCACAAATTACAATTCATCTCATAGGGCTTTAACAGGGTGTGACATCCTCTGTCCTTAACCCTCAGCAAGAGTAAGGAAAAACTACAAAAAACCCTTTTAACAGGGTAAAAATATGTAGAAACCTCAGAGAGAGCCACATGTGAGGGATCCCTCTCCCAGGACGGACAGAAGTGCAATAGATGCCACGTGCAGGAGAACATCATCAATAATCAAAGTCTCTAGCAGCATTGATGAAGCACAGTCCATGCTCAGCAACCATCTAGACCACGATCCACCATCCAGACCAGACGCCACTTCAGTCCTCAGTCACCGTCCACCGCCGCCCACCAGGAGGACCCATCACAAGCCACCACTGCGGTCCTGGTCCACCGCCCGTGCCCAATGCCAACGCGACACAGGGTCCGCCACCAGCACCACGATCAGCCCACATGACTCAGAATCCGCCACACTGGATCCAACACCGCGACCCCCGGTGCGCGATCCACAAACCGTAATCCATGGTGCGGCCACAGAGGCCCTGGATCTGCGGGTGATAAAGCAAAGGGATTCCGGGGAAGGGGGATAGGGATGGAGAAGAGGAAGGAGAAGCTGGAAAGAGAAGCTCCGTGTGTCATGTGTCATAAAATAGAACAAGTAACGTTCTGGCGCACTAATTAGCTCTAACTATAAGCTTTATCAAAAAGGAAGGTTTTGAGCCTACTTTTAAACGAACAGATGGTGACTGCCTCCCGAACTGAAAGTGGTAGATTATTCCACAGCCGAGGGGCTTGATGGCTAAAAGCTCTGGCTCCTACTCTACTTTTAGAGAATTTAGGGACGACAAGTAGGCTTGAATTCTGGGAGCGGAGTGCTCTAGTGGGTTTATAAGGTATTAACAGCTCTTTAAGGTATAAAGGTGCTATATTATTAAGGGCCTTGAAGGTGAGGAGGAGAATTTTAAATTCTATTCTAGATTTAACTGGAAGCCAGTGTAGCGATGCTAATATTGGAGAAATGTGCTCTCTTCTCTTTGTTCTCGTCAGGACACGTGCTGCGGCATTTTGGACAAGCTGTAGAGTCTTTAACGACTTCCTGCTGGAGCCTGATAATAATGAATTACAATAGTCCAGTCTCGATGTAACAAAGGCGTGGGCTAGTTTTTCTGCATCTTTTTGTGAAAGGACATGTCTAATTTTTGAAATATTACGCAAGTGGAAAAAAGCGGTCCTAGAAATTTGTTTTAAGTGACTATTAAAGGATAAATCAGGATCGAAGATCACTCCCAAGTTCCTGACTGTTTCATTGGAAGCAAGGGCAATGTCGTCTAGCGCAGCTATATCATTAGATAATGCATCTCTAAGGTGTTTGGGGCCAAGTATTATAACCTCTGTTTTGTCTGACTTTAATAAGAGAAAATTGCGGGTCATCCAGGTTTTTATGTCCTTGAGACATGCTCGAAGTTTAGTTAATTGATTACTTTGTTCAGGTTTTATTGACAAATATAACTGGGTGTCATCCGCATGTGACTCATCATTAATTTGCACAAATTGGGAGCGATCAGAAAAATAAGATTTAAACCAGTTAAGGGCGGTTCCATTAATGTTAATTAACTGTTTTAGTCTTTGTAATAAAATTTGATGGTCAATTGTGTCGAATGCTGCACTGAGATCTAACAGAACGAGGACTGACACAAGTCCCTGATCTGAGGCTATTAAAAGGTCATTAGTGACTTTTGCCAAGGCTGTCTCTGTACTGTGATTGGCTCTAAACCCCGATTGAAAGTCTTCATATATATTATTTTCCTGGAGAAACTCACACAGCTGATTGGCTACCACTTTTTCTAAGATTTTAGAAATGAAGGAGAGGTTAGATATTGGTCTGTAATTGGCTAAAACCTCTGGGTCTAGGGTGGGTTTTTTGCCATCCTTTGACTCCACAAGGATTTACACACACCATGATGTTTAACACCTTCTGTCACTGAAGTTTTGTGGCAATTGTCCTTCTGTTTATTCATCCTCTGTCACTCTGCCTCAAATGGAGTTTGCTTCACTGGTACAAAAAGCAACAAAAAACTATACACATACAGTAGTGTGTAATGCCAATAAAGTCTAGTAATGCTTAGTGTAAGGAATCTACATATAACTCTATGGAGAAAAAACATTGGAAGCTGAGCAATGTAAACCTTGGGTCAAACACGGTCCGGATTACCTTTCCCTTTGGTGGTGTTCTGCTGCTCCACCTGTCTCTCGGTGGTGCTGGCATCCTCCTGCTCCACCTGTCTCTCGGTGGTGCTGGCATCCTCCTGCTCTACCTGCCCCTCGGTGGTGCTGGCATCCTCCTGCTCTACCTGCCCCTCGGTGGTGCTGGCATCCTCCTGCTCTACCTGCCCCTCAGTGGTGCTGGTCTCCTCCTGTCCCACCTGCACCTCATCCTGCTCCACCTGCCCCTCAGTGGTGCTGCTCTCCTCCTGTCCCACCCGCACCTCATCCTGCTCGACCTGCCCCGCAGTGGTGCTGCCCTCCGCTGGGTCACACGGTGTGAGGTTTAGTATTATTACTTCCCCACTGGCATCCTGGGTACAACCTGTTAAATAGAGTGTTTTTCTTACTTAAAATAATGAGACTGACCATGGGCTTTTACAGTACCTGAAGTATTCATCTCTGACAATCGTTATAGTCCAATTCTTCCCGAACAGATTTGTGGTTACTTTAGATTATAGAAGAACTACTGACTACCACTGACTACCACAACTATCATCATATCTATCTTTAATGGTGCATGACTGTAACAAATAGAATATATTGTTTTGAGAGTGAAAGCATACTCATAATATCTATTCAAAGAATGACACCAAGCCTAACGTTTGTTTACAGACTGGGCCAAACTGTTTAGTTCACACTGTGTGTACTAAAAAACTTTTGGTTTTATGCCTCCAAGTTAGTATAAGTGGCATTTGTGATGTATCCAGCCAACATTTTCTTTTTCTTTGAGATACTTTTGTAAATAGTTTATCTGCATCTAAAACTCTAAATTTGAGCACCATCCTAAATGTTGTTTCATTTGTGTAGAGTTTATTAAGACCTTTACTCCATTCAATCATTGACTCTGTACTTTGCAAATTGAATGTCTAATTAGTATATGTTAATACAAAAATGTGTATGTGTTATAATCAGTGAAACATAAGACGACTCTTACATATTCAGCTCATTCAAAATGGTATTAGTAGTATTTGCACATTGTCATTTAATTTCTGCTGCTTTAAATTTACTTTAACTTAAATTGTTTTGAAAACAGTTGATCCAGCGTTCTACTAACTGTGTTGGTTATATTAAAATGGAAACCTTTACTATCAAGGAATTGAGTTGATGATTTAATTTGAGTTTTAAGGGTGAACCACTTCTTTAGGATATAAACATTGATCCAATCTTTTGCATACCCAACACTACATCTGAAATCTTACTTAGAAAATACTGTGCATGCTTCTCACCTTCACAATAGTACTCATACAATGAGGCTATTCGTTCCAATTGGTGCTTGGCAGTGGCAGTTAGTGTGCAGCGAGGGGTCAATACTTCGCTCTTCTTGGTGTCCTTGACTAGAAGCAGCAGTGGCTTGTTACCCACTGCTTGGAGTTTTTCAAGCTGTAATGACAAAAATATGAATTTGCTTTTTAAATAAATGGAAAAGCAACAGTAGAACAGAAATACAACATTATTTGTGAAAGTATCCATGTAAATGCCATTTTGAATTATATTGACTTCATGGTGGGTTTAGCTTTTTTGTGATGATGTATGTGTTAATAGGAAAGACTCAAACAGTAGAAGCATGAACCAACTATATGTTAACAAACAGCAAAACAAATCTAAGTTGGATTTTCCCTAAAATCTCACTCAATCATCAATTAAACAGGGTTCAAAGCAAGGAAATATTGGGACAGCTGGGGCTCAGGAGGTAAGCAGGTCGTCCACTAGTCAGATGGATTCTGGTTCCATCCCCAGCTCCTCCAGTCTGCATGTTGAAGTGTCCTTGGGCAAGATGCTGAACCCCTAATTGCTCCTTGTAAGTCGCTTTGGATAAAAGTGTCAGCTAAATGTAAAAAATGAAAAGTTCAGGAGAAAATGTGGACAGGTATTACATGAATTAGAAACTGCTCTACGCCTGAAAAAAGGCATAGTGCCCGAGAACTTAATCCACGCTTATAAACCACTAGAGGTGTGTGCCTGTATCTGTACAGATTTTTTGTGGTGTGGGTGTAAGATGAGTTGTGTGTTGTTGTTTAGCATATTGTTATTGTTATATTATTCTTTTGTAATCCGAAAATGTAATCTTGATTAACCTACATGTAATTGTTTACTACACAGTCGTGCCTATATTAATATTGATAGGTTTAAAATGTGTATCCGAATGAAGGAATTGTAGTTTTCCGTGGCGTCTTCAGTAATTACGATAAGAGACTGGCAACTGTACCACAGTCACATTCTACTCTTTAAAAAGGTTGATATTTTTTTTTATCGATTCTACCTTTCAGCTGATGGAAATGAAGCATTGCGCTAGCTTATGTTGATCGTAAGCTAGCTAGCAAACCTATTTTCACCGTGAAAAATAAAATTTATGTTGCTGACAAAGTCCAAACTATCGACCAGGCTTTGGCTCATTGGCCTTATGTATAAACTAAGCATGTCAAGGCAACGAACGGCATCATTAATGACATTTCAGGCACACAGGCAGCAGAAACCCAACTTACCCGATGAGCCGATCTCCGCCGGAAACGCGCCGTCGCCTGCAGGTGATGCTGCGCGCGTCGTATAATAATGTCCATTTTACAGTCAAATATAGCTTATCCTGATATAAAAGCTTTACTTTCTAACTGTGCTGACTTAAGAAGGTGCAAATAAAACGTACAAATGATGTTCACTGAATATTGGCTTACATAGTTGGGCCACTTCAGCCAATCAGAAGGCTTCAAATTCTGTTTCCTGTGCTGTTTGTTGCAGGCCAATTTTTAATTATACACTTCTTTGCATTTCAATATAACTGCTACAGGGAAGTATTTCGCCACTGACGATAACCACCCAGCGGCAAAAGAAAACGTTATACTAAAAGCTGGCGTGGTCACCATAGCAACGGTCGCTGAGACTCATGGGAAATGTGGTGTAAATTGCCGCAACAAACCAATGAAATTACGATTTTTCTCGGAAAAGAAGCATAAATATTCCTTCGCGATGGCCACCACACAACTCTGCAGTATCGTCAATGATCAGGAGTATACTTTTATTTTATTTTGACCCGAAAGAATCACCACGAACAACGCTCATGTGCCGCCTACGCATGAAAACATCGCGCTTCCGTGACACATTCATTACAGAAAGACAATATATGGGACATTAAAATCACATAAATGCGATCATCAAAACCAAACCTCAGAGCTGTAAACTACGCGGCGCAAGCATGAGAAGTGCGGAAACGCTCAGACCACAGCTGTACGTGTCACCAGCAGGAAAGATGCTTCCCATAGAAATCCATTCATTTTAAAGTCGTGCTGAGCAGCACGACTTTGTCAGGGAGATCGTGGCAGGGAGCACGAATCTGATACATTATTTTCGTGACAGTTTCACGAAATGCCGTGAGACCGGGTTGCAACCTCACCTGTGCTCTCCTCGCTCAGATTGACTTCCTCACTGTCCCCAGACTCATCTTGAACCTCCTGTTTCACTTTTGTTGCACACACACTCCTCCAATTTATTTAAACACAGGCTGCATTTAGTATCGTTCCTGCTGCACTCCCTTGCGTAGTGCCCCTGGACCCCACATTTGTGACACATGGAGTCCGGGCATTATCAGAATCAGAATCAGGTTTAATTGGCCAAGTAAGTTGTACAAACAAGGAATTTGACATGTTGAAGTGGCTCTCAATGTTCTTACATATGTAGCGGGTCAATTCTTAATAAAGTTTTATACTTTTAGCAGTGTCATTTTCCCCGTTCTGGATGTGTTAATTAACCTGACAGGACCATAACTCCTTTAGGCTGCGGGGAGGCGGAGGAGTTTATTTAGGGAGACCTTAGCACTCTCCCTCGTCCCCTCTCTCTCTCTCCCCACTGCCGGTCCTGTGGGTGTGTACGGAAGGTTAGCGTGAGCGCAGCACGTGTGGTCGGAATTGTTTGTCACGGTAAGTTGCTGGAAGTTATGTAATGATAACGGAGATTCGAAAGAAAGCGTCCGCAAATATTAACCAAAGTTTGTCCTTAGAGCCCAGCGTCAAGCTGTGCGTGTGTGCGCGACGGCGTCGGAATCGTTGTGGATGCACGCTGTCCCTGCTTTATTTTAATGAATTAAAGATATGAGATAAGGATGTGTTTTAATGTTTTTATGCCCTCTTTTGTCATTTTGTTGTTGTATATTGTTTGCAGTGATTCTCTTAAAGTGTGTTGTGTTTGGTTTTAAATGGAAGGTATTTTAGTATTGTACAATTGGGTGTGGAGCCTCTAATTTCTCTCCTTTTTTAGCTGTCATTTATATCAAGTCCATGGGCCAGCTTTTCCAAACTTTGTACATGTCACTTTACTGTTTGAGCAGTCTGTTTTAAATCATTTGCATCTATTAAATATATTGTATTTTTTTCTGATATCTCAGCCTCCTGTCCCGTCTTATTCTGGATACGTGTTGAACCAAATTGACATTACTACACATAACACAAAACAAACAATGTGATGGTCTAAGAAAAATAAAGAAATGAAGTGCAGGGATAAATATTCAATGGTATGAGTATTACAGTTGTACAGTGAGGGTGAAATAAATACAATAATTCAATATAATTACAATATAATATAACTTCAGAGTATTTGTACAGTGGTTATTTCAAAGAACCAGGGTTATTGCACAGTGCCACAGTGGATTGGCTGTTCAGGAGTGAGACGCCGTGGGGGAAGAAACTGTTTTTGTGTCTGGAGGTTTTGGTGAACAGAGATCTGTAGCGCCTCCCGGAGGGGAGGAGATGCCCGTTTCCTGACTCTGGAAGTGTACAGGTCCTGGATGGTGGGCAGGTTGGCACTATTGATCTTTCCCACAGACCTGACTGTCCGTTGGAGTCTGTTCTTATAGTTTCTGATTCTGGTGGCCGATCCAAACCAGACAGTTTTTGATGTGCACAGAACAGACTCGATGACTGATGCATCACGATGTGGACTCTGCATCGATCAAGAGACTGAACTCAATGGCTCATGTTTTCCACTGACAGTGAAGATACATTGACACTTACATCCCGCTCTGTAAGCCAGATCAGCGGCGGCTTTGCGCACGCGCGATTCATTTGCAGTCTGGAGGACGCGGAGCGTGGGTCTCCTCTCTGCACTGACTGCAGCTGGGACTGCTGCGCAAGGCTACTGGGAGACTGACCGCCTGTGAGTGCGTTGGGACGGCGAAGGGGCTTAGGGCTGCACCCGCTGCTCGTTGAGGACAGTCACTGCAGAACGATACGTGATTTCACGTCAGTCTCCAAAACACCAGAATTTTTACTCTTTTATCAAACGAGTGTATTGGAATGAAATTAAACACAGTTTGACCCACTCAGGTGACCCATGCCGTCCTATTATACACAGTGGCACAGGAATTTTATCCATTATCATGATTTTTAGTCATTTTCATGCATTTTTACTCTTTTTATCAAATTAGTGTATTGGATTGAAATTAAAAACAGTTTGACCCACTCAGGTGACCCATGCCATCCTACTATACACAGTGGCACAGGCATTTTATCCATTTTCATGATTTTTAGTCGTTTTCATGCATTTTTGCTCTTTTTATCAAATGAGTATTGGAATGAAATTCAACGTGGTTTGACCCGCTCAGATGACCCAGTGATGACCTCGCAGTACCCACCTGAACTGCTGCAGCCTCCCCGGTACCCACCGCAGCTGCCCCGGTCCCACCGCAACCGGCCCAGCATCCACCGGAACCGTCAGAGCCGGCCCGGCATCCACCGGAACCAGCAGAGCCCCTCTGGAACCCACCGGAACAGCTGCAACATCGACGGTGAAACCTGAAAAAGTTTGAACGCACTTTCCTTCACCTCCTCTCTTCACAACTTCACCTCCACCAGTGAAGAAGAAGAAGAAGACAATGCGGTGGCACATGTTTTGCTAGTTTTTTTTTTTGGTGTATCGTATTATTGCAGATCCCTAACCACAAATCCAGGACATTTCTAGGCATTTTGCCTCAATGATAAGTTCCTAGGCGTGGCTGGCTCATTCTGATTGGATGGGGAACTTCTAGGCATTTTGCTACTATGACAAGTGCCTAGAAGTGTCCCAAGTATTGCACTTCCGTAACCACAAGTGTGGGACACTTGTAGGCATTTTGCCTCAATGATAAGTGGCAAGAAGTGTCCGGCTCATTCTGATTGGTAGGGACATTTCTAGGCATTTTGCTACTATGATAATTGCCTAGAAGTGTCCCAAGTATTGCCATTCCCTTAGGCACCGGGGGAGACCCGGGGAGCGCGGGGTCTTGAGACTGCGTCTCTGGGGGCGAGAGAGGGTTGGTATGACAGCGGGACACTGCACACCTCTTACTGCCTAGAGATGTCCATCACAACCCTAAGGGGGGATTAGGGTTAGGGATAAAAGCACCATGGGGAACGAGATAATAACAACAACTATAATTTCATTTAATCTTTCGTCCGTCTGTCTGGTCGTTTTAATTGTTTTTGCGGACAGACAGGCGGAAGGATTTTTTTTTCCGTTTGTCAATGTCAAATAAAACGGACAGACAGACGGACGGAAAAAAATAATCGTAAGCATGTAGAAGGATTTTTTTAATTTAAATATTTTGTATCCTTTTGCCCATATCATAATTTTTTTTGGGACAGACAGACGGACGGATCTTTTTTTCTAAATACATGTTTTCGTCTGTCCGTTGGGGGAACTCCAGTTAGATACCGGGTAGATCTGGCTCTTAGTCACAGAGCGTATGCCCTATGTACACACTTCTTTTTTTAACTCTCTATTCCCTTTAATCACAATGAGCTCCCACCCTTTCCTATGCTGCTGCAACTGAGCGAACTGTTTTTTCATGCGCCTTCAGTATAACTGTGCAACATAGAATCTTTAACTATCTTTGTACATCATTAAAATGAGTAGATAATAATATAAATTAGCAACACAACTATAAAAATGAATAAATGACAATAAAAACGATTATGATAAAATGATAAATGAGATGGTTAAACATAAAAAAACATAAATGATTAAGTGATTAAATGAATGATTGATGAATGAGCTAATACTTCGTCAAGAAAAGGAATAAACATATACTTCTCCTGTGACAAACTTTCTCTGTCATTATTAATAAATAAATATATTAATTAATTAATACCACTGGTGTCTTAACTTAATGGAGGACACCTTCATAAATTCCTGGATTTTCAAACAAACATGATTATGCGCTATATTATCTTAACACAACAATAAAAATAAATAAAACACACTTTCAGTCTTACTCATATTTGATACTTATGTATGATAATAATATAATAAAGCGCAATATAAGAAGTAGATTGCATAATGCATTTCATCCTTCTTTGGTCAGACAATTTCTTGCCAGGGCTGCTTTGGAGTTATTCCTTATTTAGATTTTGGTCTTTCTTGTTTTGTTTTCTATTCATATGAATGAAGACGCAACCACTTCTCTTACGATCAATAGGTTACGTTCATGAGACCAACCCGAAATATTTAATAAAAGTAAAGTGACAAAGCAAATTAAATAGTCACATAATGCTATTCTTTCAATAGGACCTAAATCACACGGAGTCATGAGGCCAGATACCTGAGTGAAGTCTTTGATTCAGACCTGAATTTCTCAAAACATTTTAGCAATATCAAATCAGCTATTGGTCACCTCAAGTGCATTGACAAAAATAGATAATTTCTCACATTCAGTGATGCACAGACGTTATTCATGCTTTTCATCAACCCCATTCACGCCTCATTGAACTGGCTATTTGTCACGCTCAGAATAGACAATTTTATTAATAATTTAAAAATCTCTTACTGGCATTGCCCCCTCTTATATAACTGACCTAATCCTGTACATACCTGCACTTGATCTCAGATCTGCATATCCACTGTTCCTTATGGTTCCCAGGGTACAGAGTGAAAGTGAGGGCAGTAGAGAGTTTTAAGTAGGGGCTCCACAACTATAGAATAACATTCCACTCAGAATCAGACAAGCAACCCCATTGTCCTCTTTTAAATCTTGTTTAAAGAAAAAGAAAATTCATGAGACTTTTAACTAGATTTCTCATGTCTTTATGTATGTCAATTTTCTGTTTTTATGTTTGTGAAGCATGTTGTAAACTTGTTTTTGGAAAAGTACTATATATATATGAAGTTTTAATATTATTATTAATTATTATGGTCTGATTGTCAGTAGTTATTACTCTGTCCATTTCAACTGCTACTCCACACAAAAACCTTTTCATTGCATGACCTGTAGCACAGCAAATCAAAGAATGAAGGTGTGAGTGATGGTAAAAAGTTTTATTGCAAAGAACTAAATTCAAATCAAACATATTTAAGTAATTTTAAAACTAATTAGAAAAACGAAACAGTAAGAACTTCACCAACTCCAGCTGATCACAGGCCTCCTTAGTCAGGGAATGGCTTCCCATTGTCTCTGTCTTCGGCAGAGGTCAAAGGATCCAGAGTGGATGGATCGTGAAGATAGGTTTGGCTTCAAGTTTACATTGTCCTCCTCTTTTGGGAAGGGCTTCTGTCTGAGCAGGTCAGAGGACATGAAGAGGAACCGGGAGGGGCCATCTGCTGCTGTGTTGTCATGGCAGAGGGGACGGGTGGCCAGCCTGTCCTGAAGCAACAGGCTGATCAGCTGATCCTTCTGAACGTTGACACTAACCAGAGAGTTGAAGAGAGGCTGAGATCGAGAGACATTTACCACTAGAGAGAGGGAAAGAGAGAGAGAGAGAGATTAGAAACTAAAATTAAATGCAGAATGTACATGGACTCAGGAAATCCTTTAAAGTAGTAAAGCAATAATTTTGACAGCATGCTGGTGTTCAAAATTACATCTGATGAGGAACTGTCAGAAGAGTCGAGCAGAAATCTCACCCTGTTCTCAAATAAGATTTTATTTTTGAATGAATTTTAGATTGTGTTCATCACCAAATTGTGTCATAGACAGACATTTAAATTTTTTCAATGCTGCTGAATTTAATTTTGTGCCATAGCGAGTTGTCCTTGTTTACCATTTTCCCTGTCTGTTGTGGAGAAACCTAAAGAAACATGGAACAGCAGGAACTTAAATCAAATTAAGCAAGTAAGAGGATATTTGTGAATTCTATTGATGTAAAATATGGGCCCTTTTAAGTATAAAATGTAAAAAAAAAACTAATTTTCAAACTTTCTGGGATAAAATTTTAGGTATTGGTACCCCTCAGATGATAGTGGCTTAAATTCGAAAATTTCTGCAATCTGTATATCCATGTCCTCTCTTCAATGGTGTATAAAGTACTTGAAATCCATACTTGAGTAAAAGTACAGATAACTTACCTGAAAGTGACTACGGTAAAAGTTAAAGTCCCTCGTAAGAAAATTACTTGAGTCAAAGTCTTAAAGCAGATCATAGTAAATGTATTTAAGTAGCAAAAGTATCTGGTGTTGAAATGTACATGATAATTTTTTAAGCTGACCCAAAAAGAGTGCAGACGTATAATATAGAAGTATAATTACAAGCATTTCAGTGTCAAAGGATTTTATTGACAATTACATTAAGTTTATGCAAAGAGTCAATATTTGCATATTTGCTGTCAATTAACGTCTGGGCCACATCCAGACTGATAGCAGCCCATTCTTTCATAATCAATGCATGGAGTTTGTCAGAATTTGTGGGTTTTTGGTTGTCCACCCACCTCTTGAGGACTGACCTGAAGTTCTGAATGGGATTAAGGTCTGGGGAGTTTCCTGGCCATGGACCCAAAATGTCCAATATGTTTTGTTCCCCGAGCAACTTAGTTATCACGTTTGCCTTATGGCAATGTGCTCCATCATACTGGAGCTCACCAAACTGTTCTTGGATGGTTGGGAGAAGTTGCTCTCAGAGGATGTTCTAATACCATTCTTTATTCATGGCTGTGTTCTTAGGCAAAATTGTGAGTGAGCCCACTCCCTTGGCTGAGAAGCAACCCCACAGATGAATGGTCTCAGGATGCTTTACTGTTGGCATGACACAGGACTGATGGTAGCGCTCACCTTTTCTTCTCCAGACAAGCTTTCTTCCAGATACCCCAAACAATCTGAAAGGGGATTCACCAAAGTAAATTACTTTACCCAAGTCCTCAGCAGGTGGCTTCTTTGCTGCCCTTTTTGACACCAGGCCATCCTCCAAACGTCTTTGCCTCACTGTGCGTGCTGATGCACTAACACCTGCCTGCTGCCATTCCTGAGCAACCACTGCACTAGTGGTACCCCGATCCAGCAGCTGAATCAACTTTTGGAGATGGTCCTGTCTTTGCTGGACTTTCTTTGACGCCCTGAAGCCTTTTTCCATAACAATTGAAACTCTCTCCTTGAAGTTCTTGATGATCAGATAAATGGTAGATTTAGGTGCAATTTTACGAGCAGCAATATCCTTGCCGGAAAAGCCCTTTTTGTGCAAAACAATGATGACTGCACGCGTTTCCTTGCAGGTAACTATGGTTAATGGAGGAAGAACAATTATTTCAAGCACGACCCTCCTTTTAAAGCTTCAAGTCTGTTATTTTGTCTCAATCGGCATTAAAGAGTGATCTCCAGCCTTCTCCTTGTCGACACTCTCACCTGTGTTAACAAGAGAAGCACTGACATGATGTCAGCTGGTCCTTCTTTGGCAGGGCTGAAATGCAGTGGAAATTTTTTTGGGGGAATAAGTTCATTTTCGTGGCAAATAGGGACTTTGCAATTAGTTGCAGTTCATCTGATTAATCTTCATAACATTCTGTAGTATATGCAAATAGCCATCATAAAAACTGAGGCAGCAGACGTGAAAATTAATATTTGTGCCATTCTCAAAACGTTTGGCCACGGCTGTAGACGGTCGTGATTTTGATGAGTGGTTAAAAGTGGGGGCCAGCCTGAAACCAGTTCTACCAGTTTCCACATTCCAATGGGCCATAAAGTGCCCCTCTGAGTCGGGAAGCAGACACCTCGGCAGGCTTAGGAGTCTCCCCCTGGTGGTGGAAAATGTCCTGGGGATCCTTTAGGACCCGTGCTGAGTTCCAAGCCCCGCCCACTGAGGTCCAGCTCTGACACCCAATTGGCTTAAAGCCAGCATCATCCCATGACCACACCTCAAGGAGGCAGGACCTCTCAGGTAGAATAAAAACACTGAGACCTCAATAATCGCTGCCATTTTACCCTGCTCTGAAGACGTCAACAGACCCCTCCGGGTCTTCAGATGATTTACTTGCTAAAGGGGGCAACCAGAGTTATTTTCTTTTATTTCTTTCATTTTCTTTTATCTTAAGTTGATTATTTTGAAAGACTGTTTTTGTTTTTAACTTGAAAAGGCCGCACAGGAACTCGCTCGCAGGCCGAGCATCAGAGACTTTCTTTCCACAATCCACAGCTGCGCCACAGCAGATCATCCCTGCAGAGGGGACGAGGCAGAATTCCGTTGCAGAAGGACGAAGCAGAATCCCGTCAAAGAGGACGAACGAAGGTTAATTCCGTTCTAAGAGCAAGAGACGAATTCACTCCATTTCCGGTCTCAGCACGCAGCCGCTGCAACAGATGAACCAGCGCTACCAAGCTCAAGCCATGACTCCGTCACCTAATTCCGGGGATTCGCTGATCGCATGTACCCCGAGATTCACTGGACTTCCGGAAAATCCGCGCGCCACACGCAAGCAACACTGCAGAGGTCACAGTAAGAGGCTTTATTGTCTGGGCAGAGACTTGATTAAATACTTAGCTTGTCATTTTATTTTGAGTGTTTGTTTGTTTGTAGATTGCTGATCTGTTTTCAGTCCGTATTAAAACGCGGCGAAACGATACGTCACTTCCGGTTCCTTTGTACCGTGTTGAAATGTTTTAAAGTGCTTCACGCCATTATGGAGAGTCTACGGCAGCACTGTTATCGTCCGACTGGGTTCGTAGAGACTTATCCGATAAAAAGATCGGTACACAACTCCAATTTGAGTACCGAGTGGTAAAGTTTCTGCAACCTTGTCTCTGACGATGTTTTGAGAGCTTTCCTGATCTCTCTCTATCTCTCCCTCTCTCTTTTCTCCTAAACCTGTTTTTACACACGTCCCGACCTACACTTACATATTTCATGTGGCATGGATAAATCTAGACTAAAAGAGTCTAAATTTATCTCAACGCCGTTTGGCGCCAGAACCAGGAGATAAGAAATCTCTTTGTCTAAAGATCCCCTTTGTTTAAGGTCCGTGACCGGCCGCCATTTTGCTTTTCGCAACGTGGCTTCACTTAGGCAACCTCCATCTTGAAAGTACGTGAATGTAACCTTGAATTCGGCCAAAGGACGTCACCACGTGACCTCGTCATTACACCATAGCCACTCCCCCTTTTCTTTCTCACACATAGAGACACACACACATAGATACTCAGTATCACCTATGTGGTTCCAATTGTGATAAGTGCTGCTGCTGCTGTTGCCATCCTTGAAATACTGGAGTTTGTTAAATGAAGAATCATTGAAATAACATTAACTTTATTTCCCCTTTTTAATAAATACTTTTGTAATTAAAGTATTCGTATTTCTGTGATTATTTGTGCATATGTATGTGAAAACAGCTGGATTACTATAGCCTGTGCTCGAACTTAAAACCCTTCATTGTTTATTATATAATCATTAATATTAAATATTGAGATTATTAACATAACTTATATCATTTGAGACTGATATTTAAAGATTGAATTGTTGGTCCCTGTAAACAGGGTGGTGCCCCGCAACGATAAGCAATGATTACAGATTGTATTATTCTTGATTGATAATTTTATTGTTTTCATTAATTATTTAACTATTATTAATGGATAACCTTATCATTTCTATTTAATTGTTTTACCATTCTTAATTAATAGCTTTATAATTTGTAATTATTTTTAATAAATATTTTTTATTTTAATAATCATATTTCATGTCAAAGTTAATAGTCAGGTCGTGGGTAGGAGAGTCTTTCCCTGGAAGGAAAAGTAGTCTTGTCAATGGACTAGGGCCCACTGTATTGCACTTCTTAGTTTAAACACTGGGTGGCGGCAAACTTACTCCTGACCTGTCAGCTGTCCTTCAGACCAAATCGTAACATTCTTCCCATTACAGGTGAGTTAAAAACATACACATAGTTTTCCTTTGTTAATTAGCCCAATTACTTAATAAATTCAGTCAATTAAAGTTGATGACAATTTGTTAACAAGCCCAATAATTTATTCGTGTAATAAGTAGGGTTGCAAAATTCCAGGAATATGCAAAACTGGAAACTTTCCATGTGAATTAGCGGAAATATACGGGAAATAACGGGAATAAACTGGAAATTGTGTGAGTAATTTATAGTAACTGTATTGACCTTGTCATATACAGACATAAATATAAACATTTTGTTTTGTCTTCGGCTGATTTCAGCCCTGAGGAAACTTTGGGCTCTTGCCTATATGCTTCTGGATCTTTGTGTCATTCTTGACATAGGTCTTTGCACAGTATTTGCAAATGTACACAGCCTTTCCTTCTACATTGGCTGGGGTGAAATGTCTCCACACATGAGATAGTGCACGTAGCAATGTTCTGTAGAATAAGATGAGAAAAAAGCTTGTAAAAAACACTAAAGCAATGCCAGAGATATAAATAGTTGGCCAATTGGAATCGTCTTTAAAAATATTTTAAAATTGATGGATAAATGAATAGAAATAGGCTAGATGAACAGATGAACAATCCTTAATCAGCATGTTAATATATTTCCCCCAGTAATATCATCAAAACCTACCTGACTTGACCTGCACACTCCAGCAGGCCTCAATAAACCTGCTGTAGTATCCAGGATGCTGGGAATTATCTGTGCATGAGATGGAGAAATGCACAGTGTAGGGTTGAAATTTAACGTGCAGCGTGTGCTGCATTCTATACATTTTAAAATAGAGTTTGAATGATGTTTTCAGTGCTCAGCGTTTAATTTGTGTAATTTCTTTTTTTTCATAATTCCCAAAATTCCCGAGCTGAATATTCCCCTGGAATATTCCCCTGGAAAGTTTCCGGAAATTTACCGGAAATGTTCCGCCCCTTTGCAACCCTAGTAATAAGCTTGAAAAATATCCACATTCCTTCTTGTCTCTCCCTTCATAGACAATGTAGGGGGATCAGCACCCTAAGAACTAATTTGAGGGTTTCACTAAGAGAATGACCTACCAACCTTTTTGTAAAAAATTTACTATTTTCACATTTTTCTAATCTGATTGATTAAGCCAATATTAGTGCATTAGAAGTGAGGCAGTATACCTCACATCTAGTGAGTGGCCCAGACCTTCGTATATTTTTCTGTATGTGGTGGCCCTCTGGAAAAAAAGTTTGGACATCCCTGATCTGGAGGGAGTAAAAATCTAACAAAGTTTCTGAAGGTTAACATGCCGAGGGATCATTACCGGTACAGCCTGCTCAACCCCGGCAGAAATGGATTTGAGACCAATGCAGCAATATCTTCCATTACAGATAACTCACCAATACACTGAACTGTGTTGCCATTTTGTCCAAGTGAGCAAAGTACTGCTAACGGGGAAAGGCATCCTCTTCTTTGATGGCCAGGGTATGACTGTGTCATCCTTCCATTTTTTTCAATATGTGGTCTGAACACCAAGCTTGGCCTGAACGCATTCACTGCGCTTATTATGTGGAGTAAGTGTCTGACTTTTCCCTGGAGCTCGCTGTTTAGTGCATTCAGATTTGGTCTGTCAGAAACCCACGTCCAGTAGCCATGCATCATCTGACATTTCCTGGTGCTCATCATTCCTTCCCGACAGAAAAGTAATGATCTCATGCAGCAAGTCAACAAATCGCTGAAGCACTATGTCATGAATCAACCATCAGACATCAGCATGGAGGAGCAGGTCTCCGTAAGCGGCATCAAGCTCATGCAATAACGCCTTGAACAAGCAGTGCTGGAGAATTTTGCTAAAAATATGAATCAGTTTGACCACCATTGTCATTACATGAGAAAAGTCTATGACCTTCCAGTCAAGGCCGGCTAATGAATCATTCAGATAATTCACGAAGTAAGGAAAATCAGGGTAATTACCGCACAGTGCTACAAAGCGCACATTGCCGAGACCCCATCAGTTGTAATTGCCACCAGTTTATAACTGGGGAAGTCATTTTCACAAATATATTTGTAAACTGATTGTAAACATCCTTAACTTCGGGTCTCTCCTTTAAGTGCAAATGAGCTGATTTCTTTTTTTTTAAGTTCTTGACTCTGCGGTAATGGCTATTGCTGCCTTGAATAAATCGCCATTTGTAATAGACTTCTTGTGTTTAATCAAAAGGTGACTTACACAAAATTATACTTCAGTTGCAGCCTATATTTTGTGTAGCAGGTTTTGTGAAAAGCGATTGCTCACGTTTCAACTCCGATTTTAGCATGTCAACTTTCCTTGTTTGGATTTGGCGGTAGCAGTATTTGAATTTGTGGTGGTTGGTGTTGTGGTGCCGCTCCAGATTTCCTCTTTTAGACAATGCTCATGTTTGATGGCACAAAATAACACGTCACCATTTTTCTCAGTAAATACATTTCTAAAGGGTTGTTATCGACAACCGGTGAAAATGTCATGTCAAAAGCACCTTTAGAAATATATTTAGTCTGACTAATTGTGAGGTGTTCAACACTTATTTTACCCGCTGTACATACGCACTTGTCTTTCACCAAAATAAAAATAAATTCCTCTTCTTATTCTGAATGGCAATTGTACATTTTCACCTTCTGTCATGGAGCCTCAGCCATGCTAGCTAACTGTCATCAATGGTGAGTGCCCTATGGTGACGTTTGCGATAGTTAATATACCGGCACTCATCTTTTATCTCATTGGTCAAGTCAGCACCCGTTACTCTGAAAAAAATAAACAGCAGCAGGAGCCGGGGCATAAAATAATCATTCATTAATCGTAATTGAGGTAAAAGTTTGAAATAATCATCATATTGATCTTGTAGCAGATTGGAGAAAAACTAAAAGGACAGAATGGCCCTTTAGGCCTCAACAGGAAAAGGAGGGGCAAGGAAGATAATAAAGGTGACAAGCCTGTGTGGAAAAAAGAGAGGGAAACTCAAACAAAGAACTGGTGAAGGAGCGTGACTGTAGGAAGGAGAAAAAAAACAGCTAAACAAGTTAAAGAAAGTTGACCAAGAACTGGATGGAGTGATGGCACCAACGTCCTGGACCCTGAGCAACAGAAGCTAATCCCTGGAGCCGGAAGTGGATTTTAAACCCATGTACCCTGCTCGGATCAGAATGCGATTCCCTCAGTCCTGGATGGAACCAACCAGATAAGTCTACTCTCGACACTCTCCTGGCTTCACCGAGCTCTCTTGGCTCTGGAAAATACCCCCTTCATCTTCCCTCTACCTGGAGATAAAGGCCCTCCAAAACAAAGAACAAACATTTCCCTTACTGCACCTTTTCATTGGACCCTAACTCCCCTCTCCAACAAAACCCCACACACACACACACCAACTAACACTTGAACTCTTAATGAAAGTTTCTTCCACATGTTTACTGAAGGGATGGTTAATTGTTCTTATTTTGAAAAGAATTTGATTTCATGGAGTACTGAAGATTTTGGTTGAAAGTAGCTATTTTTCTGTTTATCTATCTGTCGTACGTATTGGATTTGATGTTAACCTGAGTAAATAATATAATTGAAGATATACTGATTAACCTTATTTATGGATGTGATTTATTTTCCTATGATGTTTTGTGTAGCTAGGTACATGAGCTATCCGGGTTACCTCTCATACCGGGATATATTATAAATGTTGACAGGCGAAGAATCCCTGTCTGGAGCCCAACTTTTATATTTTTTCAATTTAGAAAACCTACGCTATAATCTGAAGTCAAATTGTCCAGCCCTACACGAAGACATGAAATAAGGCCAATGAGAAGCATCCATTGTGTGGTCATGTGTATTACCTTTAGTAGCTCTTGCGTTGATCAAGTTCTTAGTCCTCTCTGACCTATACAGAGTCTCTTGGATGGCGTTCTGGAAATTAAACTCCACAGCCTGCAGGTCAAGAAACATGTTACTATAGTAACAAAATGTTAATGATCTCAGTGATGATTTAGTGATAAACAGTGTTGACCTGCAGTGACTGCAACTCTGCCCTCAGAGCCAGAGTAGTGTTTAACTCCACCATCTCCAGGCAGTCAAGTTCTTGATTTGATGTTTCAGCTGGAGGCTCCACTGACAGCCTAAGGGCTTTATACCAAGCAGAAGAGAGGAAGATTTTTTATTCATCGTTCAATTATTCAATGACCAAAGAAACAATCTGTTTGATGGGGAGGAAAAATAAAAAATAAATAGAATACATTCTCCAGGATAAGACAAAAAGCCCAACTTAATAGAAAGTTACCTTACTTTCATAAAGAGGAGCACTTTTTCTGAATAATTGTTCATTTCAGAGGATGAAATAGTTTATCTAAATTATGATTAATATGAGCTTAAGATAGTCTGTCATTATTTAACGATATATATATTGGAAAATTTACTTTTTGGAACATACTTTTGTATGTTATACTTTCGTTTTCTCTGGACCTATACCTAACACAACAGGTGATGATATGTTTAGCCGCATGTTGTCTTTAACTGCTGGCTGTCGAAGTGGTGTCCTGTAAATGGTGTGGGCTTTGTTGATAATTGGCAAACTTTTTGGAGAAACCTGGTTTTTAACCTGGCTCCATCCCAAGTGGGATGGAGCAGCTCTCTTATCTAGAAATATTACTAAGTCTGTAACATGATATCCCATAGTTGGGACCAGGAAGCAGAACGCAGTGCTAAACACTTCTCTGCGCTCCCTCTGGATCAGTCATACAACCCCATAGAGATCGTGTCTGTCCATCGTCCGAATCAATTATTGAAATGAAACAGAGCGAGAACTCCACACAAAAATCCAATACAAATTAAAACAACCTCTGAAACAACACAGGAAACTAAGACTTTTAAATGTGGTCTTTCAAACATTAGATCACTGTCAACTACGGCTACTTTAGTTATTGAACTGGTCTCCGACTACAACATAGATTTATTGTCCCTCACTGAGACGTGGCTGCATCCTGATGAATATGTCAGTCTAAATTAATCTACTCCCCCCTGTAATATAAATTCACAGGTTCCCAGAGAATTTGGGCGAGGAGTTGGATTGGCTGCTATTTTAACTCCAGTCTATCAATTAATCCTAAACCTTAACTCAGCTATAACTCATTGGAATGTCTTATTCTTAGTCTTCCATGCCATCCAGGAAGCACCAACAGCCAATCATATTTGCTGTAGTTTACCGTGCACCGGGGGCTTAAACCGAATTTTTTACAGAATTCCCTGAGTTTTTATCAAACCTAGTACTAAAGACCAATAAAATGATTATTGTTGGTGACTTTAATATTCATGTTGACAATAATAAAGATAGCCTTAGCGTAGCATTTATTTCAATACTAGACTCAATTGGTTTCAGTCTGTGTGTACACCAACCTACTCATTGTTGTAACCACACACTTGACCTTGTATTATCTTACGGTGTCGGAATTGAACATTTAACAGTACTTCCGCGCAATCCAGTTCTATCAGACCATAATTTAATAACCTTCGATTTTTCAATAACTGAATATATGCCAATAATAAAAAACTAATTTTCTAGATGTCTACCTGATAGTGCTGTAGCTAAATTTAAGGAAATAATTCCAATAACATTTAAACCCGTATTATCCGTAGATATAAAGAACAAATTCTTCGAGCTCTATTGAGATCGACCACCTCGTCGATAGCTCTGCAGACTCATTACGATTAACATTAGATTAAATAGCGCCTCTAAAAAAGAAAAATGTCAAACATAGTAAATCAGCTCCGTGGTATAATTCCCAGACAAATTAGTTAATACAATTATCAAGAAAACTAAAAAGGAAGTGGCGCTCCAGTAACCATGTTGAAAATCTCATGACTGGAAGAATAATGTTAAAGAATATAAAAAGGCTCTCCACAAAGCAAGACCTGCATACTATTCAAAACTAATAGAAGAGAATAAAAACAACCCCAGGTTTCTCTTCAGCACTGTAGCCAGGCTGGCAGAGTCACACCTCTACCGAATCCAGTATTCCTCGATCCATGAATAGCAATATCTTTATGACCTTTTTTAATGATAAAATTCTAACTATTAGAAATAAAATCAACCCTCTCCTGCCCTCAATTGGCACTAATACCCTCCCAACAGCAGAGATCTCAGAAACGGCTGAGAATCATTCCCATTACTTAAAGAGCTTCTCTCTGATCACCCGTGATCAGTTTACCTAAATAATCTCAGGTTCTAAACCAACAACCTGTATCTTAGATCCCATTCCTACAAAATTACTTAAAGAAATTCTGCCCCTAATTGATAGTTCGTTACTTAACACAATCAATCTGTCATTATCATCAGGTTATGTACCAAAGTCTTTTAAAATAGCTGAAATCCAACCCCTACTCAAAAAACCCACCCTAGACCCAGAGGTTTTAGCCAATTACAGGCCAATATATAATCTCCCCTTCATGTCAAAAATCTTAGACAAAGTCGTAGCCAACCCGTTGTGTGAGTTTCTGCAGGAAAATAATATATATGAAGACTTCGAGTCGGGGTTTAGAGCCAATCACAGTACAGAGACAACCTTGGCAAAAGTCACTAATGACCTTTTAATAGCCTCAGATCAGTGAAGTGTGTCTGTCCTCGTTCTGTTAGATCTCAGTGCAGCATTCGACACAATATCATTATATAGGCTTCCACTAGGAAACATTGTCAGAACACAGTCTGTAAATTTCTACTCCTATGCGGATGACAGCCAGTTATACTTATACATATAAAACCTGAACAAAGTAATCAATTAACTAAACTTTGAGCATGTCTCAAGGACATAAAAACCTGGATGACCCGCAATTTTCTCTTATTAAACTCAGATAAAACAGAGGTTATAATACTTGGCCCCAAACACCTTAGAGATACATTATCTAATGATATAGCTGTGCTAGACGACATTGCCCTTGCTTCCAATGAAACAGTCAGGAACTTGGGAGTGATCTTCGATCCTGATTTATCCTTTAATAGTCACTTAAAACAAATTTCTAGGACCGCCCTTTTCCACTTGTGTAATATCTCAAAAGTCGCAAAAAGATGCAGAAAAACGAGTCCAGGCCTTTGTTACATCGAGACTGCAATATTGTAATTCATTATTATCAGGCTCCAGCAGTAAGTCGTTAAAGACTCTACAGCTTGTCCAAAATGCCGCAGCACGTGTCCTGACGAGAACCAAGAAAAGTAAGCACATTTCTCCAGTATTAGCATCGCTACACTGGCTTCCAGTTAAATCTAGAATAACATTTAACATTTTCCTCCTCACCCTTAATAATATTGCGCCTTTTTAACTTAAAGAGCTTTTACTACCTTAAAAACCCACTAGAGCACTTCGCTCCCAGAATTCAGGCCTACCTGTCGTCCCTAAAGTCTCTAAAAGGAGAGTAGGAGCCAGAGCTTTTAGCCACCAAGCTCCTCTGCTGTGGAATAATCTACCACTTTCAGTTAGGGTTAGGGTTCTATTTTCTAAAATAAGGAAGCGTTTAGTCTAAAAAGGCATAGAGGTATTGATGGCTGATCTACTGAGTGGGCCACATGGTTTTCATAGTACTACCATACAAACAGTCAGATTTACCTTGAGCCTCAGTGTAGCCTCAAGTTCAGCCTGTATCATTGTATCATTGATTACAGGGCAAAAACCCTGATGACGCTAAGACGCAAAGGGAATTTATGACCCATGACACACAGAGCTTCTCCTTCCAGCTTATCCTTCCTCTTCTCCATCCCTATTCCCCTTCCCCGGAATCCCTTTGCATTATCGCCCGCAGATCCAGGGCCTCTGTGGCCGCACCATGGATTATGATTTTGTGGATTGCGCATCAGAGGTCGCAATTGTGGATCCAGTATGGCGGATTCTATATCGCGTGGGCTGATCAAAGTGGTAATGGTGGATCCAGTGTCGCGTTGGCATTAGATACGGGCGGTGGACCAGGACCGCGGCAGTGGACAATGTCTGTGGACTAAAGTGGCATCTGATCTGGATGGTGGATCATGATCCAGCTGGTTGCTGACCATAGACTATGATTGCAGCAGGACTGCTTGACATATCGTATTGAAGTTATCCTTCAAGATGTTTACCCTCATCAATGCTTCTAAAAACTTTAATCTTGATGATGTTTTCCTACACGTGGCATCTATTGCACTTCTGTCCGTCCTGGGAGAGGGATGCCTCACATGTGGCTCTCTCCGAGGTTTCTACATATCTTTACCCTGTAAAAGGGTTGCTGAGGGTTAAGGACAGAGGATGTCACACCATGTTAAAGCCCTATGAGACGAATTGTGATTTTTCGAATATGTGCTATACAAATAAAATTTGATTGATTGATTGATGTGACAGAATTTTGGGGCTTATTGGATAAAAAAAAATCTGTTTCCCAGTGAATGAGTGCCTTTTTATGACTTGAATAAGCCCTGAAAGAGCAGTACTTGCAAACAATGTTGGAGCAGGTCCAAGGCTTTTTTCCTGCCCAGCCCAGGGTTAATTTTACCTCTAATATTACCATGGTAACATCCTCTCCTCCACAGCTGACCTCTAATGGGCTGCGTCTGTGGGGCATCTCTGACGACCACTGATTCTCCAAAACACACCTTAAAAACAAAAGAAGAGACATGCATCATTTAGAAAGAGGGAGTAAAAAATGTATGAATCCAATAAGGTGACAAAGATCAATTGGATCCCATTTTAATTTAGTGTGCCTTAGCCTTTGAGAGAAACTGTTATGATGAGAATTAATTAGCCCTTAATAGGATTTTTTGTATTTTATCTTGATTGTTACTGCTGAAATTATTGTAAATAAAAACTTTATACGGTAGCATCATACATGTACAATCTCTCAATTTCTCACGAGAAACTGCATTGTCAAAAAGCCTTTGGTACCACGGTGTATCATTTCACTATTAAATTTGTTGGGACGAACAATTTTGCCCTCTTGCTCTGAGAAATACAGTGCATGGCCCATTATACAAAAACTCTCAGCCTAGGCTGCGACACACTCCCTTTTTATGCACACACACGTGCACTGCCATATCCTCCCATTAAGTTAACATCAGCTCTGTTAAAACCTGATATTAAAATCCGTCCTGAGAGATCTAATCACAAGTTTACTACTCAAATTACATCTACTCACAGACGTACCTATAGTTGTTGGATGTCACCTAGACTATATGCACATAATCATGTCATTTGTGTTCAAAAAGTGGTCACAAAGAAATCAGTATATGGGAGAGCTGGGTAATGTGGGACATTTTTTACATTTGCTCCCCTCTAGGCGAGGTAAAATGATATATCAGTAAAATTTACATATTTCCCATTAATTCAGGATGTTTTCTAGCAATATAAATGATCAGAATGTCTTCAGGACAAAGGGCAGTGAAAATATGATTGTTTTAAACATAGTGGTCTTGTGTTCCACTTTACCCCGGCTACTATTACAACACATGTTGTAATAGTTAAAATCCCGACAGCTAGATTGACAACCACTAATATCGGACTACTAACAGAATCATGGGGATTGGTCAATTAAGCACATTTATGATTATTATGATTCACGTGATCTCTTGCACACCCTAGCTTACCTGCACATTGTTTCTCTGTCCAATTGGCAGGGACTGGGATATTGTTTTTCTCTGCGTATTCAAATGCCAGTTCACGGCACTTAACTGGAGCAAGGACATGGAACTGGTCAGCTAGTTGTTTCAAGTGTTTGGCAAGCTCCTCCTCCATCTCATCTGTGAATATTCTCTTAAACTCAGCTACTGCACCCAGGGCTACTGATTTTACTTTCCCTTTCTGTTTTTTCTGCATGAATCTTATGAGGGTTGTCTTATCAATATTTATATTCCTTCCGGCTTTTGTTAAGAACTTCTTTCCTTGCATGACCTCAGCGGCTACACTCTCCATCTCTACGACGGTTGCTGGCTTTTCTACAATGTTTATGACATTAAAAATAAAACATATATAATGTAATATAACACTAAAATATGTTTAAGACTAGACTTGACTTGTGCTTCATGGTGACACTGTCTCACTTTACCCCACAGCCACCGTTTTAGAAAAACATCTCTTAGCACATTTTTGTGAAAAAACATACTTTCCACAGCACCAGCACCAACTTCTCCTTCATGGCAAGGGGGGAATGGGAGGGGCTTGAAAACATTATGGTCAAATGACCACAAATGCGTTCCGTTGCCTAGATACTTGAAGCAAGAATGTGTTCACTTGCATCAACATTTTTACCAATGCGTACTGATATTTTGGAGACGTAAGGAGCTACTTTGGAGATTATTTGATCCACATCCTTGTTTTCCAATATTTTGAAATGATCAAGTCATCTCAAACACAAACAATTTTGAACAACTGCAGTGCAGCACACATGATAAATTAAATTTCCAAAAGATATTGTACAATATAGTATTGGTGAAAAGAAAATAAGCGGCAAATTACAGTTAAAAGTAGACTGATAAAGGGCAAGAAAAGGACATAAATCAGATTAGTGCAACAACTTGATCGATCTTACTTATACGGGTCTGCCCTCCTTTTGAGGTTGTCCCTTAGCGATACAGGAAGGCTGGACCATGCCTGCACAGTAGCCGGTTTGGCTTTGTTTAGAAGGATTCGAAGGATGCCATTCAGTAATGCATTAAGGGCAACGTGGGATGAAACTGCATTCTCATTATGGTATTTTTTATTGTTGTGCCTGAAGAAGTGTTTGATGATTAAAAGTGAAAGATAGTGTCGAATCATCATTGAGAAGGCAAAGGCGTGGGTTGGGTGTTATATGGATTCCAGTCATTTCGATAGTGTCGACATTACACCCTTCAAAAATCTATCATCATTGCATCATTGTGCCTGGTACCTGATCTAGGCAGTGAATGCAGTTAGATTGGTGACCAAAATAATATTCAAAATGTTAAGGAGAGTGGCAATTGCTCAGTGAATTACTTTAAAGTGTATGATTTTATTTTTTGAGGTATCTTTTTTTTTAACGTAGGTTTTTATTAAACTTTTCTTAGGCATGGTACATGGCAAATTAAACATGTTTCTTTATACAGGGACAAGTAGTATATGGCTGAGAACTGACTCTAATAACAGACTTCGCACATATTTTCTCAAAAATAGGCAGCTATTACAAAACAAAGTGAGTACATAATGATATCCGCTCATACATTAATTGCATACCTGCACAAACCACCATTCATGATATAGCATACATCATATAGACATGTTGCTGCGGTACACAGTATTACAGGATCCCAATTGGGAGAAAAACAGCAAAACAATAAAACCAGAGTCCTAGTGGGAATCATTATTTACCTTTATGTAATTCCAAAACCTGTCCCAAGGGATCACCCCCTCCTCCCTGTCATCACTCAATCTACTAAGCATACATTCATAGGATGCAGTTTCAGTCATTGCACATACCCATTCTTTCACTTGTGGAATTTCTGACGCCTTCCTATGTCTTAAGATAACTCTGCAAGCTGTTGTTGTACCCACCGAAATTACCGAAAAATTACATTTGGTTATATTGGTTAATTGAGACTTGTCCCCCAGTAAACAGAGCTCTGGACTTAGGGGAATCTCTGCTCCAAGCCAGTTACTTAAAATATTTAGAATCTGAGTCCAGAAAGGTCTAATCAAGACGCATTCCCACATACAGTGGAGGAAAGTACCAGTTTCCTCCGTGCATTTCCAGCACAGATCATCACCCAATAGTTTCATCCTATACAGTCTGGATGTTGTGAAATAGTATTTATGTAATACATTATATTGTGTTAGTTTTCCCCTTGCCTCTCTCACATATTTACCACAATCAGCCACAATAACTGCCCATCTATCACTATTAATCTCTCCACCAAGGTCCCTCTGCCAAATCATCTTTAACTGGTCATAGTCAGTGCCGAGAGAAGAATTTGCAATTTTATAAAATTGTTAGGCTTTTCGTATTCTGAGTGGAGATTTCATAAAATCGCTCATCATATTATTGGTAATATTGTATGGCTTCGAGGTAATGCAACTCCTCATTTGAAAAAAAATTCCAAAAATGATCTTTTCCCACCAAATCAAATTTCTGCAACAGCTTATCATATGACAAAAACACTCCATCTTCAAATAGATAATTAATGGTGTTTAAACCTCTAGCGTGCCACTGTTTCCAATACACAGGTTTTCTTCCCAATGCAGACATCGGGATAATCCAACATTGATGAATATCTTTGTCACATAACTGAATTGCGGGGCAATTATCATTTTTTTAACATTAATTTTTCCCCACAATGTCAGTTTAAGTTTTCCCCACTCGTCAAGGTTTATTTTCATCTTTTGAAGTAAAGTGTTAAAGTTAAGTGCCACTATTTCGTCTATATCCTCATAAAGTTTGATGCCAAGATACTTCATTCCCTGTCGTAGCCATCTAATATTAAACTTCTCCACCATAGATGAAATTCATGACTTGGAGAGAGGCATTGCCTCGGATTTGCTCCACTTGATGGAGTAGCCTGAACATTTTGAAAAAGATTGGATGGTGTCCATCAGATGTGGCAGCGAAGTCAGAGGTTTGGATACTACTGCTTAAATGTCATCAGCATTGTTGTGCAATAGTAGGGGGACTCGACGTTGGCTAGTTATCGATAATCATGGAATATGATTATTGAAACAATAAAGATTATTTATTTAAAAATAATTAGATTATTAATTGAAGATGATCAGTAATCAAATAACAATAAAACCATTAATGAGTAAATAAGGAAGTTTAACAGTTAAGAATTGTTAAATCATTAATTTGAGAATGATAAAGTCTATTGATTAAGAATAATTAAATAATTAATGTAAACTTATGAATAATCAATCAATGAATAACAACTACCAATGAAAAACAAGTAATTTATCAATCTAGAAAGTACCAGCTATCAATCAATAATCATAAGGTTATCAACCAAGAATAATTAAATAATTAGTCAAAACCATAAAATCGTTAATTTAAGGATAATACGATCTATATTAATACTCGAGAAGGGGCACCACCCTGGTTACAGGGACCAACAAGTCAGTCTATAAGCATCAGTCTCATCTGATAAAGTAAATCAATAATCTCAATAATTTATTTTAATGATTATATAATAAACGATGAAGGGTTGAGTTCAAGCACTGGCTATCGTTATCCAACTGTGTTCACATAAACATGCACCAATAATCACAAGATTCAAATACTTTAAGTATAAAAGGATTTATTAAAAGATATAAAAGAAAAGGTCAATGTTGTTCCAAATGATTCACTTAACACAATCCGCTATGTCCAATACAGTCGCAGCACATTCATCACAATTAATCACACTGCAAATCCTTCTGATAGGGTTGTGTGTGCGTTCTTGTGTGCGTGTGTGTGTGAGTGGGTGTGTGTGTGTGTGTGTGTGTGTGAGAGAGAAAAAGGGGGGTCGATGACTCACGAAGTTTAAGAGGGCTGGCTTAACCCTGGGGGTTTGACTACAAAATTGGTGATGTCATATACACCAGGACTACAACTCAAAATGGCGGAGTCGCCTAAGGAATTTGGAGTCCGAATGGAGGCCGGGCCTCGATGTGTATTGCAATCAATGGTCGACGGACCACGTAACTTAGAGTCAAGATGGTCAAAGATGGCCGACTTAAAACACACGTGAGACAAAGTTTGAGGGAGGACAAAGGGATTCTTTGTCTTAGCTTAGCTTTAGCGCCGAATGGCGTCGAGGTGTGTTCAGACCCCCTTGATCTCAGAATGACTATATGTAATGTGACTATATGTGTGTGCGAGGGCGAGGATGGGTGTGTCGGCGGATGTGGGAGAACAAAAGGGAGAGAGAGAGAGAAACATGCAGTAACACAGATCGGAGATGATCCTAAAAACGCCGTCAGAGGCGATCACACAGTGAGGCCGGCAAACCAGCTACGTGAGAGGTGTCTTTTAACAGATGCACGTCTTCTGTGAGATCGGCCTGACGGAAACACGAATCAAACAGGAAGCGCCGGATCGTCACCGCGCGCTTTTCACAATAAGATCGACACGGCGGTCTTTCTATAAAAGCACAATCATATAACAGCACGCTAAATATTAAACTAGACTCTGCCCAGACATATGCCTCTTACTTCGTGTTGCTTCGCGGAGTTTCGTGCACGACCGTAGTTGCGCGAATTCCGGAAGGATGAAGTGGATGGGGTCCTGGCCTCAGGACGCTGATCGCGGAGCCGCGGATGCGGCGGCGAGATGATGCTGGGCCGAATTGGAGAGGATGCGTCTCTTTCTCCTTGGCAAGGTCTTTGCCCGTCTGCAGGAAAGGAACCGTGGCCGGATTGTCCGTGAATGGCGGGGAGAGTGTCTCTGTGCTCGGCCAGCGAGTGAGGGGAAGTTTCTGCCGCGCTCGATTCGAAAAAATAAAAGCAACTAAAAGGAAGCTATTCAGAGTAAAAGCTTTAAGGGAAAAATAGGAAGGAATAAGCTTACGATGTACTAAAAAGGATAAGTTAAGCTTAAACTGGATTAGAAAAAAGTAGCTTGAAACTAAAAGTGAAAACTACAAAAAAAGATAAGTTTAAAATAAACTTCAGAAAGATCAAACAGCTGTTGAATTTGTTTCCTTTGTCTCCTCTGGATCACTAAGAACTAACCTGGAGATGTTAGCTCTATTGTGAGTGGAACTGGAAAGAACTATTTTAGCTGGGTCTGACCTTAAATAGTACCTTGGAGGTGACTCCCGCCTTCTAGCAAGGCTAAGGGTCTTAGGCCAATAGGAAGGTCAGAGTTCAAAATCTGAGGAGCGGCTAAAAACACAGCAGGGGTCATTGACAGTTTCGACTGTGGCTTGCTCCCCCAAAGTACCTGAGGCTGGATCGGAATTCCCCACAAGGCCTCATGTTTACAGTCTCTGTGACTGTAGATCCCAACAGCATATACTAATAATTTATGTTCATTGTCTCCTCCCCTTACACCTCTTATTCCAGGGTGTGCTCTAACAGACACCGCTAAAATCTCTAAAAAGATGATAAACAGTAATGGGCTCAATGAACATCCCTGTCTAGTTCCCCGGGTCAGATTAAAGAAGGGAGAGGTTATTCCATTTGTCATCACTGCCGTCTTGGGTTCTTTATACAGCATTTTTATTTAATGAAGTTGGAGTTGAAACCAAAATGAGATAGGGTTGAGAACAGAAATTGCCACTCCACCCTATCAAAGGCCTTTTCTGCGTCTAGGGAGATGGCAGCTATAGGAGTATTTGGGGATTTACTCAGCCATATTAGGTGTAGCAAGAGTCTAACATTATCAGTTGAAGTTCTATTTTTCATAAAACCAACCTGACTGGAATGAATGATGCTCGGTAAAACCAATTGTAAACGTGTTGCCAAGATTTTTGTGATAATCTTACAATCCAGAATTGAGCAGACTGATAGGTCTGAAATTTGAGGGATCTGCTGCATCTTTACCTGCTTTGGGAATTAGTGAGATTACCTCTTCATTAAAAGTTGGAGCTACACGACCCTTATCAAATATCTCTTGATACACCCTCTGTAAAACCGGTATAACAATATCTGCAAATGTTTTATAATATTCTACTGGGAGCCTGTCATAACCCGGTGACTTCCCATTTTTCATTGAAAAAATTGCCTTCCTTATTTCATCCTCGGTTATAGGTGTTTCCAAACTAGCTGCCTCCTGAGCTGGGAGCTTGGGTACGTCTATATTAAGAAGAAACTGTTCCATATCTTTCTGTGGGGCACTAGGAGACATGGAGGATGTATATAAATTCTCATAATATTGTTGAAATATTCTATTTATATATTTGGCATCAAAAAACTATGCACCCCCCTGTTTTATAACTGGTATGGTATTGGCAAAGATTTTTCCTTCAACTGTCTGGCTAATAATTTTCCCATTTTTTCCCCACCTTCATAAAAGTTTGTTTTCAGTCTATAAAGAGCATATTCTGCTTTTTTATTATACATATCATGTAAAGAGTATTTAAGCTTACAAAGTTCTTGAAATTTCCCATTAGAAAAGTGTTTTGACAGGTCTAATTCCTTCTCTTTTATCTCCTTCTCCAAATCTTTAATCCTGGTAACATTCTCACTTTTCTTTTTAGCGGCTTGTGCTATAAATTTTCCTCTCATATGCCTTTGATGCTTCCCGCACAGTAGTTATATCTTCAGTGCTACCAATATTGATTTAAAAAAAACGTTTCAAATCTTCTCTTTTTAAAAGTTGAGACCGACATTAAGCCAATGTTTAGTCTCCATCTACCTCTCCTTTCAGTTTTTAGATTGGCCTTAATAAACAACTCGACCGGTGCATGATCTGTAAGGGAGATTGCTTTTATGTCACAGTTAGCCACATTATCTGCCAGGGAAGTACTTATCAGAAAAAAATCAATTCTAGAATAAGTTTTTGGGCAGTGGGAGAAGAAAGTAAAATCCTAGACATTTGGATTCATCAGCCTCCATATATCCATTAGTCCTACAGCTCTACTCAACATATGTAAGGCTTCTCTCTTCTTGGTCATGAGAGGAGGTCTGAATGAGCTCTTATCCAGTACTGGATCCATAACTTCATTGAAATCCTCAGCTAGGACAATTTCACCCTCAGTTTATCCCAGTATTTTATTTACCTCGTGGAAAAAGTTGGGATCTTCCCTATTAGTTGCATGTATGTTGCATAATACAAGAGGCACCCCCTCAACCACTGATTCTACACAGATAACCCTTTCCTCTGCATCTTTAGTTTGTTTTAACAAAATGAAACTTACATTCTTGTGAACCAAAATCAAAACACCATTACGTTTACTCGAAAATGAGCAATGGAATGTCCTACCCATCCAACTTTAAATTTCTCCACCTCCAGACCCTGCATGTGGGTCTCCTGTATCAGCACAATGTATGCCTGATTATTTTTCAAAAATGATTTTTTCATTCTAAAATAAAAGGGTTAGGGTAATAATAATAATAATATAATAATAAAATCAATAGGAAACAAAAAGAGAAAGGAGGAAGATGAGATAAGTACTCTGTGCTTTAAATGTATGTCTGCAACCATTCGTAATAGAAAATGTTACCATTTTTGGCTCCTTATAATAACCACTCATTACCCTGTACCTGCCTGTTTTTTAACACATATAACAAAACCACAGTATAACAATGCAAACTGGGCTTGCACATAAAGTTGAAACAAAAGGTGTCCGGCTGCTACAACTCAACCGGAGTCCGAGTGCTGAATGCTCCTCGCTGCTGAAAAAAGAAAAAAGAAAAGAAAAAGAAAAGTAAAAGGATAACATGCATAAGGTCCGCGGGATTAATGCCGCTCCCATAGAGACCGGCCCGTGTCAGGAAAAGCCTCTCGTTGGCCCGCACAGGGGTCGCTTCAGTTCAGTACAAAACGCATAGTCTCACATCGGGTACAAACAGCAACTCACCCCTCTCCATTCATCTCAGTCCATAGCTCCTCCCGATCATTGTTCATTAATGACTTTCTCCGCGGCTTCGACAGTGTTACAGCTCACGTTTTTTCCTCTCCATTTAAAGTGCAGCGTTGCGGGGAAAGCCAATGTGTATCTAATGTCGAGCTCGTGTAATTGGCGCTTCACCGCGCCAGCTCTCTAGAAATGTCCAGAAACATAGATAGGCGACATTTTTCCCAGGCGAATCCTTGCTTTACCTTGGCTGCATTGATCACGGCATCCCTTGCGGATGCCTCAAGAAGCGGATCAGCACCGACCTTGGAGGTTGATCTTTACTCGGCATCGGTGCCAGTTGCCTGTGCACCCTCTCTATCTCCATCTCCCCGTCAGTTTCAACACCGAGTCCCTCCGCCAGAATCTTTCGAACACAATCAAGCATCGTCCAATTAGTACCAAGGGTCTCCTTTAGTCCCACCAACCTCACATTATTTCGTCTGCTGTGGTTTTCAAGGGCTTGTACTCGGTTCCATAGTTGTTACTTCTGTTTATCCTTGCTCCCCTTGTCCTTCAGCAGCTGCTCCGATATCTCCTCCAGGTGTGTGATACGCACCTCGGCCTCGCCCAGCCTCCCCTGCATGGCCGTCACCGTGTTATTCAGCTCCGCCGTTGTTTGTTTAATACAGGAACAACTCCAGGGTGAGCGTTAGTGTGACAACCCTGGAGTTGTCTGCTGTGCTTGTGTTCTGTTTCAGGCTCCTGTAGGCGGAGTCAGCCCTTAGTCATCAGCAGTGATGTGTCGCACCTGGGGGACCACTACTTAAGAGACCTGCAGACTGGGCTCTGGTCTCTCTCACTCACCGGGTCGATCTCCACATGGACATGTGGAGGAGTTCTTTGTTTTTTGGTGTTTGTAATATTAGTTATGTAAAATAAATGCTATATCTTCAGAACTTGTGCTATTCAGGTTTTTCTTGTTGCTGGACAAGAGCCAGCCTATCACACGGGGCCATCTCGGATGCTCGGATCTCGGATGCTGCACCCACGTGACTCTTTTTGGTATCTTGCGATCTGGTTCCAGGATATCTTCTGCAAGTTCCCTGTCCTACACCCTTTCCACTAGGGCTGGGTATTGCCTACAACCTCATGATAAGATACGTAACACGATACAGAGGCCACGATACGATACACGTTGCTTTAGAATAATCACCATGTCCTGCACAGAATTTACTACAACAACTGCTCTTTATTATTCCATATAACAGTAAAGGCGAAGTCTTAGGGATCGCACTACTGAAAATACTTAAAACTATGGCCATTAAAGGATCTTAAAAGTAAAATAAAATAATTATCTTTCTAATCCTAATTAAAAAAAAGGCGATGCACAGAAAGGATCTGTTGCTCACGTAACTCTTTCCAAGTTCCCCGGATACAGTGTTTTTAATTTCCCTCGTAAGAGCCAAGTCTGTTGCTTGAACATGAGCGCAGTTGCACAGCTGGGCATGCAGGGGTCTTTTCTTCAGACATTACGAGTGTTGCAACTTTTAGCGGTTTTCGGGGCTTTAGCCTCATCTTCAGCACAGGACAGGTCCGCTTCAGTTAAGGTCAACAACTCCTTGACATTATTCCACACCTCAGTGGGGAGTAAGTAAGAAACAGTTGGCGTCTCGAGTGCATGTTGAGCGGCACAATTTATACTGCGGGCAAAGCATTTCACGTGCAATAACTCCGCCAATTTTTTCGGTGTTTCTCCCTTGTATGTTTTGAATTGCGATGTGTGCTGTTTTTGCCAATACTGCCGCCTATTGGCATTATTGTGCACTGCACCATAGGTGAAGTTTCGTCTTCAAGACGGCCGTCAGAGCATGTGTATCGATGCCTGCATCGGCATCACGATGTCACGATATATCGCCTTATCGATTTTTTTAACACATCCCTACTTTCCACTGCTAATGTCTTCAGTGAATTGTTAAGTCGAGAACTATATACATGTGTAATCACCACCCAAGAGACATTCTCAGGGTCAATTCAAGATTCAAGATTCAAGATTCAAGATTTGTATTTGTCAAATGCACAACAATAACATTAAGCAGTTGCTGGCAGTGAAATGCTTGAGTCTCAGGCTCTCTTCTAACAATGCTCAAGTAATTACACACTATACAATAAAATAAGAAAGAAATTATGCAAAATTGAATAAAATAGAATATCAAAATTGGAAATAATGTATATATATATAAATATATATAAACAGCTGAGGAGAAAATAAAACAACAGAAGTGCAAATATGCAAATATGTCACGGTGCTAGTTTGGTGGAGTTATTGCAGTTCAGAGGAGTTTAAAAGTCTTATGGCCTGGGGGATGAAACTGTCTCTGAGCCTGGTGGTGCGGGCCTGGATGTTGCGGTACCGTCGGCCAGATGGCAGCAGGCAAAAATGTTTATGGCTGGGGTGAAAGGGGTTTCTAATAATTCGGCTGCTCTTCTTCCTGCACCGCTGGGTGTAGAGGTCCTCTATGGATGTTAGCGCTGTCCTGGTGTTGTGCTGGGCAGACTTCACCACCCTCTGTAAAGCCTTACGGTTCAGGGCGGTGCAGCTGCCATACCAGACAATCCACTCTTCCATAGGGTGCTTAGAGAAGGGCCTGTTCCAATGCTTTTCGTAAAAGAATGAGGTGCCCGGTGTAGAAGCCATTAATAAGTTAAAAAGTATTTTTATTAGAATAACTTTGTTATGATTTAACTTTAGTAGCACTTAAATGGCGCTTACTAATAGCACTTTCGCTTTCTTTAAAAAATTGTAATTTCTTGATTCTTGTTTTTCTGGGTTTGTACCCTCATTGTTGAATCCACTTATTGTAAGTCGCTGGATAAAAGCGTCAGCTAAATGAAATTTAATGTAATGTAAAAGATCTGATGGGTTTGTATTTTGGATGGATTATTTGTTATTCATTGTTTACCAACTATGGTATTAATTTGACAGGAAATAGATCATTAGGATAGTGAATGGGGGGGTAAAAAATGTTGGCCCTCATAAAACATTAAGCAATATTTTCAAATAAAAAGTGACTGAAATATATGAATTCAAGTGTATTTATTCAATTATCTAAACATAAGGTAAATATGCTTTGTATTAATTGTAATTTTAACAAATCGAGTAAACATTATTTGACTAGATCACTAAAAGGAGACTATGCGAGTGTGAGGAAATGTCATGTCGTTACCGACGTAAACCCCATCCTTGGATGGAGACTACGTATTTTGACTGAGCGGGATAAACGTGACGTCAACCTTATAAGGAAAGTCCTCCCTTTTGCCATTTCTTGTGGTGTAGCAATAGGATTGTTTTATAATTTGCAAAGAAAAATATGGTTGTTTTATATTAGAATCACTCTAGGTTGACGTACTACACACTGACGTATTACAGTAAGAAAATTGCATCACTTCATGTTTTCCTGCAGCTGGTGTTGGCCACTCTCTCTGAACTAGCTCCTCTGTTATTATATTTCTCTATATTACTACGGCTAAATCGGCAGTCTATAGTTAAACATCCACACATACCAACCCAGTGTTTCCCCTAATAATAATGATAGCCTTAGCGTAGCATTTATTTCAGTACTAGATTCAATTGGTTTCAATCAGTGTGTAGACCAACCGACTTATTGTGTTAACCACACTCTTGGCCTTGTATCAGCTGTGTGAGTTTCTCCAGTAAAGTAATGTAATGAAACCTTGGCAAAAGTCACTTAGGAACTTCTCATAGTTTCATATCAGGGATTTGTGGGCGTTATATCAGAGAATTTGGGCTAACAAGCGTCTGATAATGTACTATGGCCTGTATAACTAAAGGCTGGTTAGCCCTGGCTGCATCATGGCCTGCTAGCAAAAGCAGCACTAGCTAGTAGCACCGCTTTGACCCTGGTTTACGTAGTGAAACTGGTTGTGAAATATGCCTGACTTCATCGCGGCATTGCTTCCAAAGCAGAGGACACTTTGGAAAACACTGCTTCAAGTTAGGCTACTGCCGTTCAGTTATCTGGCTTATCATTAGTTAGCAACACAGTTTAGCTCAGTGACTAGCTTTACCCCGTGAAAGGTAAGCCTGGTTGTGGTACACTGCGGGTCTCGTGTAGCCAGACTAATATCTTAATGTTATTAGCCACACTTCAGTCGATCTACAGCGGGCCAGCTGAACTACAAACAATGTCCAGACGCCATGGCCATAAAGATATTTAGGAAAGATATATTTAATGTTAACCTAGGCACACACACACACACATGTGATTGCATTGATAAGGTCTACATTAACTCAGCCATAGTTTTCTGCAAACAAGTTAGCTAATTTATTCCCTGACTTTGTGTTCTTTCTAGGAAGAAAAGGTGAATGTGTGTGGGAATGTAAGGTTTGTGAAAAATCACTTGTAAGGACGTATGAATTGCTTAAACATTGCAAGCTAAAACATGGCCATCTTGGGAACAGGTTCAGGCATCCTTGCCCATACTCTAACAGTCTTTTGAGTCATATATACTGTACTCACGAGATCTCTCTGAGTTATCTACATTTTCATGTCCGTTGTGTACATTTAATGAGCTTTCAATTGAACGAAAATACTTCAGTCATTTAAACAAACATTTACGGAAACATGCAAGTGTAACCTGCATGATTAAACGTTGTGTGTTTAAAACATCCACAATACATTTCATACCCATACAAACAGCGAACATAATCCCCTATAGTTTCGATTATTTTAAAGCTGCGGTTGTCACTGTCTGATTACAAGAATCAGACAGTGACAACCGCAGCTTTAAAGTTCAATTGTTGATGATGTTGCTTCTTTTGCTGCTGATACAGATGCAGAATCTGAAACTGATGAAGATGCACATAGTTATTCTAGTAGTGAAGATCTTCCCAAGGTTATTGAGCAGAACATAGCCTCAGTTATATTGAATTTGGAACATGATTAGTTTGTGCCCGCCACAGCTATTGATGAATTGCTGCAGGAATTACACTTTTTGTTAGGCGCCCCATCTGTTTCGATAATCTTTAACGGCCTGTCTTGCATTCTTAAAAACCATAATGTTCAAGTTGATGAGTCAATGTCAAAGAGCTTTCTTCAGTTGTGGGAAAATCCAATCCTTTTGCAAAAGCCTTTGCAAGAGATGGCGCTCTGGCTACAGCTCACAAAAGGAAAAAGTATTTTAAAGAACTTTTCAATGTGGGGAGCCCAGTTGAGTAGATCCTTGATCCTAAGACCGATAAGATAGTTCAGTATATTCCTATTTTGCCTTCCCTGCAGAATCTGTTAAAGGTCCTATATTATGTAAAAAACTTTTTCTAGGCTTTTTCTATCCATAATTACTTGAAGGCGGTCAGGAGGTTCACTCAAGGTATAAAAACAGTCACTAGGCTGACCTTTTCCACTCAGTCCATTCTAAGAAACATGTTACTAAAACATCTTGTTTCATACTTCCTCCCCCGTATGAGTCATTCGGGATTGCACTCGTCTCAAGGCCCCACCCAGCCGGTTCCAGTCCAGCCTCCAAACCCACCACCCCGCTCCCCGTAACATCCAACACCCCTCTACACCGAACGTGACACCAAGCCGACTTGTTGCTGAGCTAGCAGGTTAGCTACCACAGGCTAACCACAAAAAACAACACTGAAGAAACACTCCAGCGTGGAGGGATGGCAGGAAGAGAATGTGTCCTTGCACATTCCTCCAAAGAACATTACTGTTCGAGACCAGAAGTTAGGCTTCATTTCTTCTGACATGCCATGTCGCAATGCTCAGTACGGAGTAACGTAGAAACTCTGTTGTGTAACTCCTCACTGTAACTCCATACTGTATCTTTGCCGACTGTACTGCTAAATTCTTGAACACCATTCAGAAGCATCCTGTTGCAAGCGACTGTAAATATGTGGCTGGTATTCTGTAGATGTATCCAAACTCAACGTGACTTTCAGCTGTGTTTACCAGAGTGAATGCCCCAGAATGAGACCGGTGATACAACTGGGGTCTCTTTTATAACCGTTGCGTATGCACAAAACAGGGCCTGAATCGTGCGTACGCCACTGTTCACGCAAAGGTTTTGATTTATAAAAACAAACTTGATGGGAAAATTTGTGTATTTGCACATAAACTATGACCCATGTGTACAATTTTTTTGGAGATGGGGAGGTGGCGACGCACACGTGAGGTGGTGAACTGCAGCCTGATTATTGATCCAATTCATCATTTAAATTGATACCAACAGCTTAGTTTTGCCCGCGCATCATATCTGTTCCACACAAACCTCCTAATTAAAAAAATATATAAAACAACTTACAGCAAATTATGCTTAGATTCCATTTAACAGTGTAGTTACGGAGACGAGTCATTAATAGGTTTTAATAATATATTTTAACACTGTGTGTGTATCATCAAATCACTGCAGTGAACGTGACTATGGGGCGGATGTGGCTGAGGGGTAGAGTGGTCGTCTTCCAACCTGTAGGTCGATGCACAGAGCACCCAGTGCATGGAGCGCACAGGATATCACTTACAAGAAATGAAGAAACTTTCCAAATAATATCTCAGAGGAAGTGAGGATCCACTGATAAGGGAATCGGTCCGATGCTCTAAATAAATAAATACCGCTGTGAGAGTGGTGCGGGGTTCTGCGTGATGTGTGCATGCGAATGGAAGGATGAGGAAGAGTAGAGGGTTCAGCAATGTCTGATCAGCTGATATAGATTCTATCAATCTGTGATCTTTTTTGTACTTCAGGCTCCATTCTTTGTATCGTCTTCACTCTCACACATTGTATTATCCGCAGCAGCGGCAGAGTGTCAGTTTATTTTCTTTATTAGTGACATCACTGCTGTCTCATAAAATCTTTCTCCACCTCACGAACAAACACCTCGATGTCAGTGTCATAAAGTTTTGCTTCCTCTTCTCCATCGCTTGATGCTGCGATATCACGCCGTGCTTTGCATTTAACATTTATGTTTGAAAGTGGGCATGTTCACTTTTAAAGAGTAAAACCATGTTTTACATATATGGAGACAAATCTGACAAATTATTAGCCAATCAACTCAAAGGTCACAAAGCAAAACAAAATATTTCTAAGATCCGGTTACCAAATGGCCTTTTAACTGCAGATCGCCTACAGATTAATGAAGCATTCAGGGACTTTTACACCCAGCTTTATACCTCAGATTGTCAGAGTGATTCTAATGCAATCTCTGACTTTCTAAGTGGTCTTAACATCCCTAGTCTTTCATCAGACATAACGAAAAGATTGGAAGAACCTATATCCCAGACAGAAATAGCTTCAGCCATTTCTTCAATGCAGTCAGGCAAGTGCCCAGGCCCCGATGGCTTTCCGGCAGAATTTTTTAAGAAATTCTCTTTGCTGCTTTCCCCACTGTTATGCTCAGTCCTCTCTGAATCTTGCAGGCAAGGTTCACTTCCTCCATCATTTACTGAGGCCTGTATTACCCTTATTGCAAAGAAGGGTAAAGATCCGACTGAATGTGCCTCCTACAGGCCTATTTCCCTCCTTAACACGGATGCTAAAATTGTAGCCAAGGTCCTAGCCCATAGATTGGAGACTGCCCTCCCTATAATCATATCCAAAGACCAAACTGGCTTTGTTAAAGGTAGGCAATCCTATTTTAATATTAGACGACTGCTCGACATTATCTACTCTCCCTCTGAAGAGATCCCAGAATGCATTGTCTCTCTCGATGCAGAGAAGGGATTCGACCGGGTTGAGTGGGGGTACTTATTTGCTGTGCTTGACAAATTTGGCTTTGGCCCAAAATTTACTTCATGGGTTAAGTTACTTTATTCACACCCCACAGCCACAATTCACACGAACTCAGAGCGGTCAAGACCGTTCGATTTGCATCGCGGAACCCGCCAGGGATGCCCTTTAGTCCCATGCTTTTCGATATGGCCATTGAGCCGCTTGCTAGAGCACTCCGTACTTGCAAGGACATATCTGGCATCTGGAGAGGTAGCACGGAGCATAGAGTTTCATTATATGCTGACGATATTTTACTTTCTTATCCGACCGCCTCATTACATCCCGCTCTTTCGGTGCTCAGTCAGTTTGGTAAATTTAACTATAAGTTTAACCTTAACAAAAGCGAGCTGTTTCCTATCAACAACATCGCACAAGCTTTAGACCTTGCCAATTTGCCTTTTAGAATTGAGAATAAGAAGTTTTCCTATCTAGGCATCTCAGTTACAAGAAAGCACAAAGATCTATTCCAAGACAACTTCACCATGTTATTGAATCAGACTAAACAAATATTAGCACAGTGGTCACCCATGTCATTATCTCTTGTCGGACGTATTAACTCTGTCAAAATGACCATTTTACCAAAATGTCTGTACCTCTTCCAGGCCCTACCTCTCTTTATCCCTGGTTCCTTTTTTCAACTTCTTGACTCAGTTATTTCTTCATATTTATGGCAAGGTAAACGACCACGTTTGAGCAGGAACCACCTACAGAAAACCAAGGCTGCTGGTGGTCTTGCTCTCCCAAATTTTCGTTTCTATTACTGGGCTGCTAACTTGCGCTGTCTTGCGTTTTGGTCTTTTTATTACAGCCGATCTGACTGCCCTGACTGGGTAGAGATGGAGCTACAGTCGGATGATAATATGTCAATTCTTGCACTTCTCGGATCCCCACTCCCACTTCCCTCACTCAGATTCATTAAAAATCTGGTGGTTAAACATTCTTTAAAAATCTGGGCACAATTTAGGAAATATTTTGGATTTCACAGCTTCTCTTCTGAGCCCCATCGCATCAAACTATCTTTTTAAACCGTCCTGCCAGGACTCAGCTTTTCGTGAATGGCACAGGAGGGGTATCATGCGCTTTAAAGACCTGTTCATAGGCAACAGCCTGGCATCTTTTGAGCAGCTAAGTGAAAAATTCAGTCTTCCCAAGTCCAATTTTTTCAGATATCTTCAAGCAAGGCATTTTGTTGTTTCTCACTTACCTGGCTCTTTAATATCAACAGACTTGACCACTGTTGATAGAGTCCTCTCTGTAAATCCACTTAAAAAAAAGTTAATTTCAGCTCTGTATAGCATGGTTTTGGATCTTGGGCGTGCCTCCACAGATCGGATTAGAACAGCATGGGAGGAAGACTTGGGTCTCTCTCCATCAGAGGACACTTGGACTTCCATACTTAAACTGGTTAGCTCGACCTCCCTCTGTGCACGTCACAGTTTAATTCAGTTCAAAGTGGTGCACAGGGCTCATATCTCAAAAGCAAAACTATCATCTATGTACCCTAATATTAGCCCACATTGTATCAAATGTGGTTTTGCTGAAGCTTCACTCATCCACATGTACTGGTCCTGTTCGAGCTCTTTTTGGGCTCATGGAGGCGGAGATCGAGTTGTCAATAGAAAAACGACGTACTATATCCTTTGTCTCCCTGCTAGCTAGGCGACTGATCCTGCTCAGATGGAGGGATGCCTCCTCCCCCACTCACGCACAGTGGCTAGAAGAAATCATCTCCTGCTTAAAATTGGAGAAGGTTAGATACTCGCTTAAGCAATCAAGTGGAAAATTTCAGAAGGCGTGGGGTCCTTTTCTTGATGCATTCCAGACTCTGTGAAATCCTGGCCATTAGATTATTTTTAGCACAGGTTCTAGATGTGACAATGTGCTCATATTAATGTAGTGTATTGGCAGTGACTGGGAAGGGTTTATTCTTCATTTGAAGATTACATTTGATATATTCTTTCTTTTCTGTATAACGTTGCATTTTTTTTTTTTCTGTTTCTCTTTTTCTGTTGTTACCTTGTGTTTTCTTTTCCTGAAGTTATATTGCCCAATTCATGTCTGTCTGGACACATTGGTGTTGATTGTTAACCTCATGTTTACCTCCTCTGTAATGTCCATTCAGCATTGCACTTATATATATATTGAAAATCCTTCAATAAACAGATTTTGATTTAAAAGAAAGTGGGCATGTGGAGGTGGAATTTGGAGGCAGATCCGTGTAAGAACGCTTCAAGGTGGACTGTGATTTATAAAGCGAACATAACATACAGGTGTGCGTGCGCACGGTTTTATAAGTTGTAATTTTCTTTGGCGTACGCCATTTCTGGCTTTTGTGCGTCCTTACACTTTTAGTATAAATACTATGCACTGTTTTATAAATGAGACCCCTGGTCCGGTCACTCAAAGTGCTATCAACCAATCAGAGCATGGGCTCAAGAATACAGAAAACTGTTCTGTCTACAGCTCCAGAGAGAGGCAGAAGAGAGGACAAGAATTACATATTGCAACAGTTTTTAAACTTCAGAAAGTGTAATCCATACCCATAAGGACTACCCTCCTAACATTGTTCAATATTTGTTTGAGGGTGTTATTCCAGTTGAGATTGCCCTCTGCATTGGTGTATTCACTTGCAAAAAGAATCTGTCTCTTAACAATGACATCAAATTAATCCTGAACTTTCCATGTGAGTGGGATATAGAACTAATAAACCTCTTATTATACCACAGACGTATGCCTGACTATCAGAGGTAACGCCCATGAAAATTCAGAATCAGAATTATTTTTAGTAACAAGTTTATTTACACATACAGGGATTTGCCTTGGTGTGGTTGTTGCATTGGACTAGGGTTGCAATGATTAATCGACATCGTCGACAAATCAATGGCAAAAATATTCCACAACAAATTTACTCGTCAATGTTTCGTTGGTTACGTCATAGCGCTGGTTTTTCGTGCTGTGCAGCTGATATTAAATGTCGTTTTATCGGAGGAGCTGATAGAAGTAGCTGAGGAGTGAGACATCTCGCTTTCTTCCTGTTTCTGAAAGTAGCGCATATGCAAAAGCGACAAAACATGGAACAATGGCGAGGTCCGTTGCAACAGCATCGCTTACCAGGAAGTCAATAGTTCGTGAGAGTTTCACTCTTAACATAGCCCGAAAAAAAACTACGTGCAATATCTGTAGGGCGGACCTGCTCTCCATGGAAGCAGGACACCCGCATTTGAGGAGAAGGCACGTTTGATACGAAACGTACATGATGCAGATTTGCCTCGGTAAGTTGCCTGTTAGCTACCTGTGCGCAGGATTCTAGAATCGATTACAAAAGTATTGTTAAAACTTTTCTTTAACGAGTTTAAAAGCGTAATGTTATCCTATTGCCCGACAAACCTCTTTTTAAATTACCATTATGCAGTCCGTGGTTTCGTTTGTTGATGTTTTTTATAGCTGATCCTTTCCCGGTTCTTTTTTGCTAACAGGAAAGATGGATACTTGATTTTTTTTTTTTTTATTATCACTTTGCCTGTCCTTGGTTTAAAATGGACAAAAAATGTTGCTTTGCTTTTGTGTAAACAGTACCCTTATATGCAGCAAAGTTTATTAAGACATTTTTTTTTAATGAAGTATCAATCTTTATTGTCGTCATTTTCAGTCATCACATGCCTCGAACAACCTCAAGCTAAATTTAAAAACTGTTGGCTAAATGAGAGCAATTGAAATTTGTGTCATTTATAATCAGATTAGTCGATAAATCGTTTCAATAAACGATAACTAATTGTTAGTTGCAGCCCTACATTGAATATAAAACAACAATCGGACATAAAACAACAATACATGCAAGGGGGGGGGGCAGATTCGGTGTGATGCAGGGGGCTAGTTATTGAGCCCCACTAGGCCGGAACCTTTCCGGATGGGAGTCTCTGAAATAGGTGGTGACTGAGGTTTGGGCTGGGCTCCTCCTGAAGTCTGCTACCATCTCTATAGTCTTCAAAGTGTTCAGCTCCCGGCATTTCTGGCTGCACCAGCAAGCCAGGCTGTCGATTTCCTCTCTGTAGCGGCCTCGTCCCCATGTGGAGATTAATCCAATTATGATTGTGGTGTCTGAAGACTTCAGGAGTTTGACAGAGTGGTGGTTGGAGGTGCAATTGCTGGTGTAGAGGGAGAAGTGTAGAGGGGAGAGCACACAAACTTGTGGGGCTCCAGTACTGAGGGTCCGGGGCTCAGAGACAAGCTTGCCAAGCCTCACACGCTGCTTCCTGAAGTTCCCTAACCCAGAAAGTCAGTAATTGCCCTGCAGGTGGGCTAAGGTCAACTTGTCTCAGAGAAAAGCTGGGAAGCACGCAAGAGAGGGTACGCCAGCGCGCAAGGGTCACACAAGGGGCTCTTGTGCTTCGTGGCCTTTAGAACTGGGACAACTCGACAACTGGTAGAATCTGCAGTAAAAGTCATAAGGTCGTTTGCAAGTTTAAGGTCTTCCACAGAGTGGGGGTATTTGGTTTTGCAGCCGGTGATCACCCGAAGGCCTTTCCAGACTGACGAGCAGTTGTTGGCTGCAAATTTTTGTTCCAGCTTCTTGGAATACTGTTGTTTGGCCTCCTTAATCTCCTTGCCAAACGAGTATTTAGCCAGTCTGAACCTATCCTTGTCCCACCTCTTGAAGGCCACCTCTTTCTCCAAACGAAGCAGTTTGAGTTTGAATTTGATTTTGAAGTGTATTGAAGTTGCTTCCATTTATAATTGGAGACTTGATACCAGAGGCAGATCCTGCTCGGCTTGTGTTGCTTGACTTAAAAGAAATAGCTTACCTCGCTGTTGCCCGTCTTCAGGCTATAGAGACAATTGCCTAGAGCACAGAAATAGATTCTTGGAGCTTTTTCCTGCACAACTCTTGCCAAAACCTCGCTATCTTGAATATTACCTTCAAATTATCAAATATTTTGGGCCTTTGGTAATGGCATCCCATTTCCTTATGGTTCAACTTGTGGTCTGCCTGAGTTTGCAGAACTTCTTCAAATATGCATTGTCAAAAACAGTTTGAGCCTTGTTGTAAGAATATTGTGGGCATGGTATCATGAGAACATTAGAGCCTATGAGTTGACTGTATCTCCTACTCCAGGAGTTTCCCTAGTTGATCTTCAAGACCTGACCGATGTTCATCCTCTCTGCGATATCATTTTAGGTGTGAGACAGATTGTTATCTTGAAAGGAAACATAATTGTTTAAGGTTGGTCTATAATGTGACCTGTATTTCTCTCTCTTTTTAGAAATTCAATGTATCGCAACTCAAAAAGATGACCGTAGATACTGTAAGGACATGCAAATTTAGCTGATTCACAATTAAGTGAACTTATTGGCTTAAATGCCTAATACAGAAATGTCATGATATGAGAGATACTGTATTTGCACAAGCGTATAGTATCATTAATACAAAGCCCCTCTCTATATTTGCATCCATATTGTTCTATGATTTACATGTTCAACTTATTATTTGTATCTAGTTCTCACCCTGTTTTACCTTTAATCCTGAGTACTTTTCCTAACTTTTGTTAAGTGTATTTGTTTTGACCCTAGCAAATATTGTGTGAAAGATGTCAAGTCCCCTCCATCTATGAGTTGTTTGGGTAGAGATGACATCCAAAAACTTAGCCTCATGTCAGGGATACCAGTGTTTGTTGATCAAGATTGTTTTTGGCCTTAAAAAACTATTCAGGCTCCAAAAAAGGACAAAGACTTTGGAAACGAATGTCAATCTTGTTTCAACCATTGAAATTAGAGTCAGGGATACCTCTAAGGCCTTGGTGCATGCCCCTCCATGCTTGAGGGAAAGAGGAACTTGTGCCAGTCATGAGGGATGGAACCAATATCTAAAGACAAAGGTTTCCAATTGTCGCTCAAAACTTTGAAAGATTGGACACCCAGAGGTCAGTGTAAAATCTCCAACCACTTATTTATCTCTTACTCTCTCCCACTATCTCAAACTGACCCCCTACCATTAAATTACATAACATTTCACTGGTAACCAGTGAAGGGAGTGGAGGAGAGGAGCAGTGTGATTGAATTTAGGTTGGTTAAAAACCAGTCGAGCTGCTGCATTCTGGATGAGCTGCAAAGGTCGGATGGCAGTAGCAGGTAGACCTGCCAGGAGGGAGTTACAGTAATCTAGACGTGAGATGACCAGAGCTTGGACCAGAACCTGCACCGCCTTCTGAGTGAGAAGGGGGCGTATTCTCCTGATGTTGTACAGCATGAATCTACAGGACCGTGTTGTTGCAGTAATGTTGGTAGTAAGGGAGAGTTGGCTGTCGAGTGTTTTACGCCCAGGTTCCTAGCCGTCTGAGTGGGGGTTAACACAGAGTTGTCAAAGTTAATAGTCAGGTCGTGGATGGGAGAGTCTTTCCCTGGAAGGAAAAGAAGTTCAGTTTTGTCAAGGTTAATCTTCAGGTGGTGTTGAGACATCCACTGAGAGATGTCGGTCAGACAGGCAGTGATTTGTGCTGCTACCTGTGTTTCTGATCGGGGAAAAGACAGTTGGAGGTTACCAAGGTCAGAACTTGATTGGGAGACAGGGGGGTGAAAAAGGAGAGCGAAGGGGATGAAGATGAAGTAGTTGGAAGTGTGTTTATAGAAGGAGGATCAGAAAATGAAGAGCGTATGTCATCTATCTTTTTGGTAAAGTAGTTGACAAAGTGGCTTGGTAGAAGAGAGGAAGGAGGAGGGGGACTGGGAGGGTTGAGGAGGTTGGAAAAGATGGAGAAGAGTTTTTTGGGGTTAGAAAATGAGGCATGATTGCAGTTTGCTAAAAAGTGCTTTTGGCTGTGGAAATAGAGGCAGAAAAAGAGGAGAGAAGAGACTGATAAGCTAGCAGGTCGTCCAGGTGTTTAGATTTCCTCCATTTCCTTTCTGATGCTCACATAGTGGCTCTGATGGCACGCAACGAGTTAGACAACCACGGAGCTGGGAAGGACTTGCGGACCTGTCGTGACATAAGAGGACAGAGAGTCAAGAGAGGAGGACAGAGTAGAAAGGAGAATGTCAGTGGCAGAGTTAGGATGCATGAGTGAGAAAGAGTCAGTGGAAGGGAGGGCTGATAAAACAGAGGAGGCTAGAGAGGAAGGAGAGAGGGAACAAATGTTGCGACGGACAGGTACAGACTCTGTTGATGTGTTAAGGTTGTCAGTTTGAGATAATGGGAGAGAGTAAGAGATAAAGAAGTGGTCGGAGACATGAAGTGGGGTTACAGTGAGGTTAGATGTTGAGCAGTTTCTGGTGAAAATATAGTCCAGGGGGTTACCGGCTTTGTGAGTAGGAGGGGAAGGACTGAGTGAGAGAGCAAAAGAAGACAGTAAAAGTAAAAGATCAGATGACTTGTCTGTCTGGATGTTAAAGTCACCCAGAAGGATAAGTGCAGGGCCATTTTCTGGGAAGTTTGACAGGAGGACATCTAATTCCTCCAGAAAATCTCCCAAAGAACCTGGTGGACGGTAGAGGACACAATAGTTAATTGTACCGGTTGAGTAACAGTCACAGCGTGAAATTCAAAAGATGTTGGGGTAAAGATTGGAAGCGAGTAGAGAGAAAAACTCCATTTGTGTGAAATGAGTAAACCTGTACCGCCACCCCTACCAGTGGGTCTAGGTGTGTGGGTGAAGGAAAAGGCAGTGGAGAGGGCAGCTGGGGTGGATGTGTTGTCCGGTGTAATCCAGGTCTCAGTGAGAGCAAGGAAGTCAAGTGATTGCTTTGTAGCAAAGCCAGAGATGAAGTCTGCCTTGTGGGTAGCTGACTGGCAGTTCCATAGGCCCCCTGTGACAAGGTGTTGGGTATGTGTGCAGCGGGTTGGATAGATAAGACATGAAAGGTTACGGTGTTGGTGTGAACGAGTACAAGGCCTATAGTAACTACGATGAGAAATAGGCACAGAAATTATACACATATTAAAAATAAAAATGCAGCTTTATACTCAGCCTCCCCCGAAGACTCCAACGAAAGACTCCTTTGTCTTTATCCTCCTGAGTCCAACGAAAGACTCCTTTGTCTTTATCCTCCTGAGTCCAACGAAAGACTCCTTTGTCTTTATCCTCCTGAGTCCAACGAAAGACTCCTTTGTCTTTATCCTCCTGAGTCCAACGAAAGACTCCTGTGTCTTTATCCTCCTGAGTCCAACGAAAGACTCCTTTGTCTTTATCCTCCGAGTCTTCATACGATGAGTCCTCACAGACGCTGAAGCTGACGCTCCAAACAATTCCTGGTTTTAAACCAGAGTTGACGATGGCTGGCTTCAGCTGTGCTGACCACTCCCCCTGCTCATGAGCCAATCAGGCACCACGTGGTGTTAATGGCCCAGCAGCAGATAATCAACAGAGTTAAATAACAAGAGAGACTTGTCTCTTTAATCAGTGGCTTTGCTAAGTGTCCTATTTGGCCAGAAACTGTTTCTGGACAAAGGCTATTTACCCCAGCAGGTAGAAAGTAAAATAGAATTATGCTTTTTAAATGGAATTGGAATAAAAAGAAAGCAATTTAACCTTTAGCTGATTCCTATTTTAACTCTCAATTAGGGCTGACCGATAAATCGTATTTTCATCGTCATCGCGATATGAACATGCGCGGTTAACACATCGGAAAAGATGCCTGAAACGCGATGAATAAAAATCATTTTATTTACACCCGCCATGTATTCACACCCAGCATGCGAACATTTGACCTATCAGATGGAGCCCTGGATACATGCGCCATGCATTCACACCATTTGGCCAATCAGATGAAGCAACAGCTAGCCGACAGCTAGCTGCCGACTGCGAGGCTATGTAACACGATGGCGGAGAAAGGAGAGAATAGCGAGGAAAATGTGGTTGACGAAGACCTTGTGGTGAAAAAGAACTGCACTTCTGCAATTTGGAGTTATTTTGGATTCCGTAGCGACGACGTGTTACAAACACAGGTACTGTGTAAAACATGCCGAACAGCTGTGGCAACTTCCAGAGGAAACACAACAAACCTCCATCACCACCTGCAACACAACCATAAAGAACTACACGAACAATTCAAAGCTAGCCAAACCACAAAACCAAAAACGTTGAGTAGCAGCAAATCTAAAACCTTGCAACAGTCCATTTCTCAGAGTTTTGCCTGCGTGACTCCTTACGAGAAAACATCCAAACGCCACGGAGAAATAACAGAGGCCATTACTCGTTATTTGGCTAAGGACATGATGCCTATAAACACAGTGACCAAAGATGGTTTTGTGAGTCTGATAAGGAAACTGGACCGAAGATACAGCATTCCATCACGCAATTATTTTTCCCAAGTCGCCATTCCAAAAATGTACGACACATGCAGGAAGACAGTGGAATCGGAACTGGGTCAAATTGAACACTACGCCTGTACCACAGATCTTTGGTCCAGTCGAACGACAGAGCCCTACATCAGCCTCACTGTACACTTCCTGGATCAAGACTTTGAACTGAAAACGCGATGTCTACAGACAGCCTACTTCCCCGGAGAACACACTGGGGAAAACATTGCGTGTGGACTACGTGAGGCTTTGACCAGCTGGAATTTGCGGGAAGAGCAGCTAGCTTGCATCACCACCGACAACGGGTCAAACGTTGTGAAGGCCACCGAACTCAACCACTGGGTCAGACTTCAGTGTTTTGGCCACAGGCTGCATCTTGCCATCGGTAAGTGTAAATTAATACATTTGCTTTACGTGGCATTATTGTTATCTATTGCCGTCTTATTTTGTAATATTATTGTTTTATTATTGTTTTTGTTATTTATTGTTATTATTTTATATTGTTTTTTGTTTTTTGAGAACCTCTGTGTCTATTGTTTTGTAACCTATTGATTTTGAGCTCATGCCTACAAGTTAAACTACTACTACATGCCACATAATGGTAGTCTGTCTAGTCCCTGAATCATTACTTTGTAATTACTGTAGTTAACTAGTATGTAGTCCCTGAATTATTACTTTGTAATAATTGTAGTTAATTATGCAGTCTCTGAATTATTTCTTTGTAATTATTAGAAAATTGTTAGATTTTGCAGTTAGGCTACAATGATTACTGGTAGGTTTTAATATTTTTTTTATGTGTTTTCCTGTCTTTCCAGAAAATGCTGTTAAAGATGACAGCCGCATTGCCCGTGCTGCTGGGCTTTGTAAAAAATTGGTGGGACATTTCTCCCACAGCTGGAAGCAGAAGATGGCACTGAAAGAAGCACAACAGGAGCACAACCTCCCAGAGCACTCACTCATCACAGAATGCCCAACTAGGTGGGGCTCGAGGCAAAAGATGATGGAGAGGATCTTGGAGCAGCGGCAAGCCATATCTAATGTCCTCTCGGCAGACCGAAAAACACGGCATCTGGTTCCCTCCTGGCAGGACCTGGATGTACTGGAGTCTGTAAACCTGGCATTACACCCTTTGCAAGTATTTACTGATGCTCTTTCCGGGGAAAGCTATGTGAGTGTTTCATATGTGAAACCAGTCCTTCATCTCTTGAATACATCAGTTCTTGCAGAAAAGGAAGATGACACCAATTTAACCAAGACCATTAAAGTGAAAATCCTGGATTACATGAATACAAAGTATGATGACCCAGCAACACAAGAACTTTTGGACACTGCATCCTTCATGGACCCCAGGTTCAAGGTCAGCTACATCAGCAGCGAAAGAGTCCAAGACATCAAGACCAGGTGATGTCAGAAATGAAAGAAACAGCACGGAAGGTAATTGGGTTATACATTTGACATGAGCACTGGTGGGATACAAGATGTCACATACTGTAATCAGATGGTGCATTATCTGAATGTGAATGGAACATGTGTATTTTTCTATGTATTCTTAATTGTCTCTCTGTTTTAGGAGGGAACACCTTCTGACAACACTGAGGCCCAAAGCATGGATCCACCCAGCAACAAGAAGGCAAAGCGATCATTGGGCAGTTTGCTCAAAACAAGTCCAGGCCCCACCACTTCCACCGCATCTTCCATGCAGCTGGAGCAAGCTCTTGAAGCTGAACTTAACAGCTACTTGCTGTCCCCCACCATTGACAGTGAGGCAGACCCTTTGGCTTGGTGGAAACTCCAACAGGTCACCTACTCAAAGCTGAGCAAACTAGCTCGGAGGTATCTTTGTATAGCTGCCACTCGTTCACCCTCTGAGAGGCTATTCAGCACATCAGGGAATGTGGTAACATGTCAACGTGCATGTTTGAAACCCAGCAAAGTCAACATGCTGGTTTTCTTGGCCAAGAACTTGCCCTAAAGAATAACTTGCCATAAGGGTAGATTTTTTTTTTCCTGATTGTATCTTGATTTAGTTATTTCAATTTTCCCCCGCATACTATAGATCTCTGCACCTTGTTGGGCGGAGTCGAGGGCCTTGATGATTGTAATGGGAGACATTAGTTATTTTAAATTGCCATGCCCATGTTTAATTTATATTTATTTAATTATTTAAGTTGTTTTCCCCCAGATATTTTTTTATTTCAAGAGTTCAATGGTTTTGTTCAGTTTAGAAGAAAATATTTTAAATAGAGCAGGGGCAATTAAACTTCGTTGGGTGTTCATGTTGTGCACTTTGTTCAATAAAAGTTAAATAAAATAATTTATTTCATTTCTTTATTCAGTGGGCATAGGCTATTCAATGTTTGGGGTCTATGTTAGCAGTGTACCTATTATAGCAGAAAGACAGGAACTGTATAGCTAATATGCACACTTCAATATTTGTTTATTTATCGCAAGTCATATCTCATCGCAATATTGAACAATGGTATCGCACATCGCAGATTTTCCTCATATCGTGCAGGCCTACTCTCAATCACCTGAGTGAAACTACAAGCAGTAGACAGAATTAAAAAACAAAGAAGCATCCGTCTCATACAATTCCAGGTGAGACCAAACAGTTGAAACTATCAATCTAGTTAACCTAAGACAGCAGATACAATAGTAATTTAATAGAGAAGCTTAATAAAGAATATACTTAACTGAATCTAAGAAGTCCAGTAGTATGAAGGCCCCAGAAGTCAGAATGCACACTTTAAAAGACTCTGTGAAAACTAAATGTCATAGTGTCCCTCATAACGCTATTGTACCGGTATATCATCCAATTCATTGACCAGATGGATATAAGAAGATTCTTTAGCAGAGGTGACAGCTCCGCCCAGTCAGATGAGAGAGAGAAGCAGGAGACTGACATGGCTGAAGGAGCCTGTGTGATGGAGGTTAATGGTCTACAGGGCTAGAAGGAAACGACTGGAGTTTTTTTTATTTTCTTCTACTGTGGTAGAAATGTTTGCATTTGTTGTCAGGCCCAGGCTACTCCAAGGGATAGCCTAAACTAGATTGTTTCATGAAATGTTCATGGCATACAATTGGCATCAGGATTTCGATCAATTAATGTTTCCATGTTTGAACTTTTCTTAAAGGTTCATGCAGAAGGAGAGGCTGAGGCAGAAAAGGGAAGCTGTTCAAGTCATATACAGGAAGAGACAGACCAAGCAGCTGCATCAAGACTAGGGATGGGCGTTCGATTAAACAGTCTTCATCGATCGTCGGGAGAATTAATGACGAATTTTCGATTAATCAATCATATTTTCAAGTTCACTATTTATTTTAATATAGGCTATATTAAAATGAAGTGAAAAAACAAAGCGTGTTTCCTCATTGAGATCTTTATTACAAGATGAACAAAATATGCGCTGCCGTAATCTTAAGCAGCGGAGCCGACAGCTAGAAGCCGGTACTAAAAAACACAACTGACCCTTGTGTTTTCAAAATGATATAATAACAATAATATAAAAAACATCATGTTAAACAACAACTTAACCACATCTATATAATACTTAGGTCTGACAGGTTTTGCCAGATGTAACTCAAAACTATCAAACAAGGCACTGAGTCGAGAAAACTTCATAAAAATAACCAGTAAATCACATACCTCAGCACCAGCCTACTGGTTTGTGTTGAGAAAGATGAGCATGTTAACATGCGCAGGGGTCAGACGCGAACGCAGCCTGGTGACCGTCAGTCCAGCCGCCGGAAAAACTCACTCTGAGGGGACTGACGTCGCCGTGATACACAGGTAGCTCTGTGCTAACTTGGCTAGCCTTGCCGCGGCTCCGGTGTTTGCGCTCCCTCGTCCGTGTCAGGCCACACAGGCTCCTCGTCTCCCCCAGTCTCGGGGATAGCTTCGCAGTATTGGCAGTGAACCAAGTCATTTTTTAACTCAAAACGGTCCCACTCTACACTTCGTGACCTCTTCATGTTTATTTTGGAAATGGAAATACACGGTAACTCGCGTTGTAGTGGTCTCTCTTGAACTATTACGAAATAAAAAGATATATAATAACTAAAGACTTTTATTATTATCTCAATATAAATAAAGATTTGTGCACCTCAAAATAATTATCAACTTAAAGTGACCTCTTTTGGGATCATAATAAAGATATGTTCTCAAACTGAACTCATGAACTTAATTATAGCTAAACACTTTCTCCCAAGAAATAAATCATTAACTAAGTTTTAAATAAAAGATTAGCTCAAAACATATTTTTTTAATATTCATCATCTTAAAATATCTCCTTTAAGGATAGAAAAGAATACTGACAGGTAGCTTGTTTCCGTTTGCTTCGGGGAGGCTTTTCGCATCAGGTCATTCAGATGACCTGAATTCAGAAAGTTTCCTCTTAAGAAACTCAGGTGGCTTACCAACATGACTTTCATGTTTTGTCTGGAGATACCGCTGGAGATGTGGTGGCTTAATGCCACTGTTGGCTAATCTCTCCCCACAGAAAAAACATAAAGTGTAAATAACCCAATCCATGTTAATGTTAATATTGGTGAAGTGTCTTTCTGTTATTTTATTGTGACATATTTGCTCGCTTTAGGGGTCATACAATTTCATTTCCGCTTTTGTATTACATGCTTTTATTTTGAAAGGGTACCGGTAGAGACGCAGACTTATTGTTATGAATCATTAACTTCACAACGGAAAACTTTTCCATTTTAGCGCCCCTCCGAAGAGGCACTAGCTCTCACGGTGTTGTTTAGGGAAGGCTCTCTGCTCTGGTTTCGCCATCTTTGGTACTTGTCCCTCCGTGTTTCAGCAGCATTGCTGCTTCACTTCAACTCGACTCCATTGTTGAAGTTTTCAAAGCAGGTGATGACAGGTGGCGTGTGCCAGGTTGGGTCAAACCATCGGTATGGGGGAGACTCTGTTTTTTTAGGATAATTAAATTGAAAAGCCTACTGAATATAAAATTGAGTTCATGAACTTACACTTATATTTTATTGAATATTTGTTAAATAACAATTTTTCAAGGATTTTTTAATGGATGCTAATTTTAAATATATTTAAAAAAAATCTCAAGTACCCCCTGGAGTACCTTCAAGTACCCCCAGGGGTACGCGTACCCCCATTTGAGAATCACTGTACTAGAGAGTATCTTAGGCGAATTGTTGCAGTCACCTCCATGTTAAGGCGACAGGGACTCCCTTTTCGTGGCAGTGATGAAGGCCAAGACAGCACAAACAGAGGCAACTTTCTTGCTTGCATGGAATTTTTGAAGGAGTTTGATTCTTTCCTTCAAAAATATAACCCTCCCTCAAAAGCTACCTATAACTTGCCAACATCTCAGAATGAGATGATTTTATGTTGTGCTCAAGAAGTTACCAGTGTCATTGTATCTGAGATGACAAAATGTCCAAAATGTATGCCATTATGGCAGATGAGGCAAGGGATACACGGTCAGAGCAGCTGGCTGTTTGTGTTAGGTACGTGTCAGAGGGGGCAGTGAAGGAATGTTTTCTAGCACTTACAGAGATAATGTCATTCAATGCCCAGTCCATTGCAAACGAGCTGCAGCAGCAGATCCAGAACAATGGTCTTGCAGAGCTTAAGTGTGTAGCACAGACATATGATGGTGCAGCTGTTATGAGTGGGTCCACTGGAGTTGTGCAAGTACATTTTAGAAGGCTCCATCCTTAGGCTATATATGTGCATTGTTATGCTCATGAGCTAAACCTAGTGTTGTGCCATACTTGCAGGGCTGTTTCAGAGGCTGTGGAACTTTTCAACTTGTTGGAGTGTGTGTATTCTTTTTTTCAGCACCTCACTAGTCAATCATCACAAGTTCCAAGAGGCTCAGTCCAAGCTTGGCTTAACAGCAGTTGAGCTTGTACAACTTTCAAACACTCGCTGGGCATGCCAGCTGCGATCAATCAATGCAATTCTTGAGACATTACCTGCCATTTTTGAGTGTGTCTCTGCCATTGGATCCCCCATAGCTGTTGGTCTCAAAGCAAAGCTCTACAAGTTCTCAACAGTCTATTCACTACTGATGTTCCAGACACTTCATTCAGAAAGAGACTTTAGACCCGGCAGAAGCTTTTATCAGCAAACAAGCAGTATGTGACACACTGAGGGGCAAACACACAGATGTATTTGCCACAGAGCTGTAGGAGAGAACCAAGGCCCTGTGCTACACCCACAGTATCCCAGAACCAGATGCTAAGAAAAGGCATAAACAGAGAAAAATGGAGGATTGTGTGTTGGAGACAACTTTGGGTTCAGGAACAGAGTTGATCAGCTCACAAACCTTGAAAGCAGAGTTGCTTTTCCCCTGTGTGGACAGGATGGTTAGTGAGCTTGAACTACAATTTTCTAGTGTAGATGCAGGCCTACTAAAAAGGCATCCAGGCATGCAGCCCTAAATCTGAGAACTTCTTGAATGAATCACACTTGGATGAGCTTGCCAAGCACTACAGCATTGATCTGAATACAGAGGAGGTTCTGGTGGCCAGAAACGTCCTTGCCCGCAAAACAGAGGCTGGATGTCCACCCCAAGATATGTTAGCTGTGCACAATCTCCTAGATTCAGACATGTTTCCCTCTCTGAAAGCAATTCTGAATTTCCCTCGGGATTAATAAAGTATCCATCTATCTATCTATCATTCAAGTTGCCTTAACAGTGCCTGTGAGCAGCTGCTCTTGTGAAAGATCCTTTAGTGCACTGCATCGCATGCACTCATGGCTGCAGAAAACAATGAGGCCGAAAAGGCTTAATAGTCTTGCAGCCATGTTTTTTTCAGTCTTGCAGCTGATTTGACCCACTTAAAAACAGAAGGCATTCTTTGACGCTTCCTCCCACTAAATATAGTCATTAACCTGTGCTTCCAAACCACCCCCTTCCCTGTCAATGTCCCGATGACCTCACTTCCTCGGAACGGGAATGGAATGCACTGAACATTCATGTTTTCTCAATGGTATGACTATGGCCATAGAAACATGATTACAGTTTCTAAAATCTCCTGTGCATTGGTTTCTATTTTTGAAATAATTTGAATGTATTTTTGTGGAAAATTTCATATGAATGCAAGCAAAGATACAGAGAAAAACCACACTCTTTCTGATTGAACCAATCTATGAACTGTCTGAAACAATGGATATCCGCAGCCCCAAATGACCCCAAAAACAATTGGCGCCCGCTACGCGTGCAAACATTCAGCATCCTTAAGGGCTAAGGATGCCCCCCCTTTCTTTCAATCCTAGAAATGCCCCTGACCTGCCCCCATCCCATCTCACATTCTCCAGTCTATCACTCCTGACCGTCTTCCTTTTCTTACCCATCTTATCAACTCTTCCCTATCAACTGGCTGTTTCCCTAACTCTCTGAAGGAGGCAAGATTAAATCCTCTCCTGAAGAAACCCACCCTCGACCCCTCTGAAGTAAATAACTACAGCCCTGTCTCTCTTCTTCCCTTTCTTTTTAAAACTCTCAAGCGAGCTATCTTTAATATACTCTCCTCCTATCTCCACTATAACAACCTTCTTGACCCTCACCAGTCTGGTTTCAAGGCAGGCCACTCAACTGAGACTGCCCTCCTTGCTGTCTCTGAGAAACTTCACACTGCTAGAGCAGCCATCCCTCCTCTGTATTTATCCTTCTAGATCTCTCTGCTGCATTTGACAGTGAACCACCAGATCCTTATTTCCTTCCTTCAGTACCTGGGTGTCTCAGGTTCTGCTCTCTCCCTGCTCTCTTCCTACTTCAATGGCCGCACTTATTGGGTAACTTGGAGAGGATCTGTTTCTGATCCTTGTCCCTCTCAGTACTGGAGTCCCTCAAAGTTCCATCATGGGTCCCCTCCTCTTCTCTCTGTAGACCAACTCTCATTCACTCACATGGATTTTTCTACCATAGCTATGCTGATGACACCAAAGTAATCCTTTCTTTTCCCCGATCTGAAACCGTTGGCAGCACGAGTCTCTACCTGTCTGACTGACACACCACCGGAAAATTGACTTTTACAAGACTTTTCCTCCCAATGAAAGACTCTCCCACCCAAGACCTGACTATTAACTTTGACAACTCTGTGTTAACCCCCACTCAGACTGCTAGGAACCTGGGTGTGACACTCTCCCTTACTGCCAACATTACTGTAACAACACGTTCCTGAAGATTCATGCTATACAACAGGGCCCTTCAATGGGCGGCCCGCGGGCCAAATCCGGCCCCCAAGCTGCTTTGGACTGGCCCCTGGAGTGTGCTTAAAAAGTGCTTGAATAAAAAAAAAAATATATAATTTTTTTTTTTTATATATATATATATATATATATATATTTTTTAAACTAACAATTTAGTAGCACTTACTCAGATGACTTTGTCGTTTTGCTTTATTTTAAACCGGGCCGTGGGTCATATGGTACCAGGCCGCCCATAAAGAATAAACAACTTTGGAACGGTGTTTTATTTTGAAAAATGACCGGCTCCTCTCCGTTATGACTCATGCTTTACGCATGTCAGGTCGTTTGTCTCGGTCACGTTTTCGCTGAACACAAACCCAGACGGTATTTGTCGGACCCATTTGTTAACAAACCAGGTGAATCCAGCATGTCTGTGCAAGGAGAAGATCAGCTGCCGGAGATCGCAAATGATGGCGGCCTTAAAAGTATGTTCGAGAAAACAACTCTACCGGTGTTCTGGATTAAAGTCACGGCAGAATACCCTGAGATCGCCACAAGAGCACTAAAAGCTCTGTTGCCATTTCCGACATCATATCTGTGCGAAGCGGAGTTTTCTGCTGTGACGGCAACCAAAACGAAATTACTGAGTAGACTGGCAGTGGCGATTCTACATGGAATTGCTCCCCGGGCCATGGTTTTTAATTTGAAGTTCTTAATTATTATATTTTGTTTCTAAGAGTCTTCTTAATTTGTTGGGTTTCATAGAGTTTTCAGACATAAATAACACACTGGTCTCTCCTCATGTCCTACCACATTGACTGTGAACCAGGCGTCATCGTACTTTCTTTCAACTTGGTTTTTGAACACTGTCTCTTGTTTGTCCCTGACTGTCACTGGCTGCTTGACGTGAACGAGCTCTGATCTCCTCTGTGTGTCTCTGAGAGAGTGAGCAGGGCGGGGGCGGAGCCCTGGAGCCTGTGTGTGTGCTGTCCGTCCGCGAAAAATATGCGCCACAGGCACAACACTGTTCAGGGGTCCGCTGCAGAGGAGCTGAAGAGCCGCCCGCAGCTTCAGATCCTCGGGTGGCCGGCTACGGCGAAAGAGCGATTTGTTTACTGCTCTGCCATTAAAGAGATGCAGACGTTAAAACATTGGTTCGGCTATAATATTAGTTTATGCCGTGTTGGGCGCGCCACATAGTTTGAGAACCACTGCTCTATACAGTGGGTACCCCCTTTGTCCGTTCCATCTGGGAGTCCCCCTTCTCAGGCAGCATCAAGCAGGGGGCGCCAATTTGCCAATTCCCCACACGGTGATATGATAGATAATAGAAAACTGCTTCGCGGGCCAGATGTTTTTTTTTTTTTTTTTTAAGTGCTCGTGCCGCCCCCCACATGTCATGAAAAAGTGCTTTTAAACGATATTGACGACATATTTTATATGATGTAAATAATAAAATATGCATCCCATACTTTGTATTCACCTTCTGTTGTCCAGGAGTTTTAATTTTACCACTTTTACCGAACACATTATTAAATGCCCCCCTCTGCCCATCCACTACAGCCACACAAGCAGTGATACAGATAAAAAGAGAGAGAGGGGGGGGGCTACGTATTCTCAACATAGGCTTGAGTGGAGAATACGTCATTTACCCTCGACAACCGACATTTAACGGAGCAAACAGCGGAGAAGTTCTTCAACATGGATGACATTAAATTAATAATTGAAGTGGAGAAGTACAGTGAGTTGTGTGATCCTCGGAACATGTTGTATAAAGACAACACTAAAAAGGACACATGTTGGGACGCGGATGCAGTTAATTTTGGAGCAACAAGTAAGTATATGCTTGAAAAAAAGTATTAAATGCCGTTATTACTGCAGGCTGATAACAGCGGCACTTCGGCGTCGCTACCGCGCCCGGTGTGAACCGCCAAGCGCCGGCGCTTTAGGGATTAGCGCTACCGCCTCGCTTCGGCGTCGCTTCCGGTGTGAACCCGGCGTTAGGGTGTTATTGTCACTACTAGTCCTAGATGGGACCGCCTTGTTGCAGAGAAACAGGCTCAGGGCTTCCACTGATTCAGCGTTGTGTTTAGTTTGCACTTTGCAAACTAAACACAACTAAACCCACTCATGCACTTTATAGTTGTTTTTTATTTGTGATTAAATCATTGTTACTCACTGTTGTGTTGTTCATTGTTGCATAAGAATACACCTCAGTTTAACATTTATTATTATTATATTTAGAAAATACCCCAGTTGTTATGCTAGTCGTATATCATTATATTTTGTCGTATTTATCTGCCACATACGGAGCCCTTCTAGTGACATCGGTTGAATTTTTTTTTATGGCAAATGTAGGCAAATTACATGCAAGTTAATAGGCATGTTAGTCAAGCAAGCAATTAAGGTTCATTTTTGTAACAGTATGATTTAATTATGATGTTATTCACCTCATTAATTGTCATGCATTGTCATGTTGTAATTCAATTCAGAGGCCTACTATGCAGTTTTATTTTGTATTTGTTGGTGCACTTGGAAGTTGTTCTTAGTAAATTCTAAACAACTGATACAGTTCACCTGAACTGAGTGATTAATTTTGAAACACATTTCCTTGATAGACTACCATGCACTTTTAAGTTGTTGCAATTCTATTCAGTTCCATGCAATGCACGTTGTTTGGTGGAGATACATTTGATTCTGCCTGTCACTCAAATCAGTTTAATCTTAAGTATTGAGGATAATGACCAGTAAAGTTGTGTTGGTACAGCTATGTACAATGAAGTGCATGTTTTTGTTAGTTAATTGCATTTCTCCAATTGTCTGTTAATATGGCTTGGTTATTGCTCACCTGGTTTGATTTTTGAATCCTTGGGCCTATGCGTCCTCTTGGGCATATGTTGTAAAGCTTTTACAAAATAAAATATATTGAATCCTTCGGTATGTTGTTGTAATTTCTTGTTACCGTGATCACTCATATCCTCCGGCCCCTGATTTTGCCTCAGTTTCAAGAACCGGCCCCAGCTCCAAACTAATTGAAGAGCCCTGCTGTACAACATCAGGAGAATAAGCCCCCTTCTCACTCAGAAGGTGGTGCAGGTTCTGGTCCAGACCCTGGTCATCTCACGCCTAGACTATTGTTACTCCCTCCTGGCAGGTCTACCTGATAGTGCCATCCGACCTTTGCAGCTCATTCAGAATGCAGCATCTCGACTGGTTTTTAACCTACCTAAATTCACTCACACTACTCCGCTCCAACACTCCCTTCACTGGCTACCCTCGGGAATGCACTTATTGTAAGTCGCTTTGGATAAAAGCGTCAGCTAAATGAAATGTAATGTAAAAAAAGACATTCTCCTACAGACAGGAGGTTGTCCAGGATGCAAATTTGATCTCTTAACTTGTAAACAGATGGCCTGCTTTGTTTACTGTGAGTGAAGTGAGTATTGATATTTTGCACACTGCTTTGCTGATGTATAACTGCTTACCATATTTGTGTACTGATATTATTTCTCCCCTATTTTTTTAATTGTTTGTACAATAAATCCATTATAAAGGTTTGTTTTCCCAACGTTTTCATGTGGATAGCATTTCTGGAGAACATTTATTATAAAAGGGACACTCTACTCACTTTTACAATGGCACATATTTGATCTCTAAAAGCGGTGGCATATCAGCATTATGACATGCTATCAGTTAATCAAATTGTCAGATTTTGAGCAGCTGCACAACTTTGGTATTGATGGATTGTACAGGTAGGGATTAGCTCAACGACAATGGTGCTAGCCCAGGCAGGCCAAGTGTTGGCCTGTAAATCACCACATTAATGGTACAGGTAAAAACCCGATATGTTTGTTTTAAAAAAAGCTCCATACATCGACAACATGCCTGACACAAGCTGGTTCATAAGCAGGGCCAAGTCTGCAGATTTTCATTCAAAACAGAATGTAAGGCAGGTGATTTCACCGATTCCTCCTCTGTGCTTAAGATAAGATAATGAATGAATTCAGGTGCTATGGTATTTGGTTGAAATGAATACCTGACTGTTGGCTCTCCATGGAATATGGTTCCATGGCAACAAAGAATGCTTCGGCAAGTAAGAAAATTGAAATCTTACAGTGTGGATAGCGTATGTGTACTGGACTCAGTGAGTGATACTGTTGTCCTTCATTTTATGACACCATGTTGGTAACAGTTTGGCTCAATCCGTAAATACAGACAGCAAATACAGGCACCAGAATGTAAGATAAAGACAACTCCCCATTCAAGGAGTGAGGGCTCTACTTAGCCTGGTTGCAATTCATTTCCCCAAGGGAGTTAAAAAGATGTTGACCAAGTGCCATTGCGTCACTGTTTGTCCGTTTTTCAGCTCAGAAAAAAAAACGCACATTGTTTAGATGTGTATCTCTTTTCTTTCACTGTTTCTCCCACAGATAAATGCTGAATTTATGTGATTAAAAACTAGGTCCTGACACAACTTGACAAATACACAGCTAAGTAATTGAAGATCTTCAACAGTAGAGGAGGAGCTGCTGGAAGGAAGATCCGATTTCTCATGGCTCCAACATCTAAAGCAAGTGCATTACACTGTTGCGTTATTTAAGTAATGTTTTAAAAAATTTTGAAAACCTAGACATTTTATTATATTAAAAAACAATTTGATCATATCTAACAGGTCAAACAGAGAATGACACCTTTTGCATTGCTTGTCAATAATGTAACCACATGGCTGAGAAGAGGGTTATGAACAATGTAAAGTGGTCCCTCATGATATTCAATATGCCTTCTTTTGTAGAGTGCGGACATTAACTCAAGAGGGACTGTTTGCTTAGTTTGTGTGTCTACCTCAATGAGGACAGCAACACTGTCATCAAGGAGTACTTGGTTAGTAATGTCATTTTACTGTAAGCTTTCTGTAACTTGCAATGCTTTCTTTATTTCAAAATTGTAAATTAATTTTTCAATATTGGGATGTCAACGGTGAGGAACCTAAGAGAGAGACTGGCGCAGACCACCATGGAGCTTTACGTGATTCGCAAAGCAGGTGATGAAGAGGACAAGCCGGAGGACGTTGAAGTGGTTATTGAGGGCATTGAGGCTATGCGACCTAAGATGCATTTCCTAACATAGTGCGATACTGTTTGGGCTGATTTAGACACTCAACCTGAGATATCCCAAGGATCTCAAATTCACATTTGAGTTCTTCCAGAAAGTGTTGATGAACTTGGATGGCAACAAACTGTCCCCAAAGGTCCACACTTGATTTGTTGAATATTGCCATTTTGATGACCTGGTAAATCACTGGAATGAGCCCCCCCTCACTAGGTCAAGTGTTTAAACAATTTTTTTTAGCAAACACTAGAATACCTATTTTTTCTCAGATTTGTATTTCTTGCCATCTTCTTTTCCACTTAATGTGTGAACTTGCTGACTCTTAAGATTTCCTGGAGCCTTTGGTGGAGGAAACTGCTCTTAGACCTTTTGGTCATTTTCTGCATTGATATTTCCTAGTTTTATCTGTTACATATGGAAATGACTGCTAGATGAATCACCGTTACTTGTTCAACAGCCACCTAAAGCAGCAACTGGGACTTTTATCTTGTAAACATTTCCTTGAATTATCGCTATAAATGCTACTAAGTGACAATTGAGATACCTCGGAAAAAATCAGTCTGAAAAGGAAGGCTTTTTACAACGGACAAATTAATATCATCAGGAGTTATTTGAAAATGTCATTTAAGGAATTCCACGATGTGGGAATGGAGATGCCTTTGTGTAATGTCAAATTAATTTGATCCAAGATGGTTTTATATTGCACATTGTCAATATTGGTATGTGCAGAGCGTTACAGGTTTATATGGATTTGTTCTCTTATCTCACCTTCTCAAGCACCTGGAGCTGCTCCACAAGAGCTGAGAAAAGCAGACAGTTATATAGGATGTGAACAGATCATCTGTCCATGAGATTGTTATCACAGCTTTTATAACACACCCTAAAACTTCCTAACTGTTGCAAATGTTAACATGCCTCTGCTTTATTGCGCAACTTTGAATGGTGGTGCCAATAAGCTGCGCTCACATTGGCCTCCCTCATAGTGATGCTATTAGGAGTGCGTTCTTGGAATTAGGACTCAATAGTTAATTTGTTTAATAGGGTTATTAGCTTTCTTATTTGGTTCCGCTTTTGCCAATTATTTCTTTGGAGAATAGTGCAACCCCTAAAAACTGATTCTTCCAAATGTTGTGTTATTAGTTTAGATGTATTTTTTGGTTGAATCCTTAATTCAACACATGTGCATGTGCAGTATTATTCAACCCCCCAGCTTCAGTACTTTGTGGCGCATCCTCTAGCTTTTATAACTTCTAAAAAATGTTTTCGGTAAGTGCGGACAAGCTTCTTACACCTCGCGATTGGAATCTTTGCCCATTTTTCATGTGAAAAAGCCTCTAGATCAGTGATGTTTGATCGCTTCCATGCTGCAACTGCCTTCTTTAAATCCCACCAAAGATTTTCAAATCAAATTTGAATCTGGTGACTGTGAATGCCACTCCAGGATGTTCTAGGATCTTTTTCTCAACCAAGCTTTGGTGGACTTGGAGATTTTGCTTTGGATCAGTCTTGCTGGAAAGTCCAATGATCACCAAGGTTTAATTTGTCAACAGAAGGAATCACATTCCTCTTTAAAAATGGCCTGGTATTTCTGTGAATCCATGATGCCATGTACACAATAAAGATTGCTAGTTCCTGCCGCAGAAAAACAGCCCAACATCATCTTTGACCAACCTCCATGCTGGACTGTGGGGATGGTATTCTTCTGGTCATAAGCCTGTCCTTTTACACGCCAGACATACCGCTGGTCCAAATGTCCAAACAATTCCAGTTTGGTTTCATCAGTCCATAGAACTGTCACCCAAAACTCTGTAGGCTTATCCAAATTCCTCCTGGCATATTCTAGTCGACTTTTGATGTTGCTTGTGGTCAAGAGCTGAGTGCGTCTTGGAGCCGGCCATTAAGTCCTTTATTATTCAGTGCACGTCTTATAGTTGCCACTGCAGCACTTGTACCAGCCTTCATCAGGTCATCCTGTAGGTGTCTTGCAGTCACACAGAGATTTATCTGAGTTGTTCTGACTAAGTTGCTGAGGGTCCTTGATGAAATGCTGGGCTTTCTTCCACGGCCAGGCATGTTTGAAGCTGCTCCATCAGTTGTAAACTTCCTTATAATGTTCTCAATTGTGTCTATTGGAATATAATTTTTTGGGGAATTCTTCTTCTACCCAAGGCCTTTCAGGTGTGATGAAATAATCTCCTCTCTCAGCTTTTGTGTAAGCTCCTTTGTCTTTCCCATGATTGCAACTCACCTTGAATACCTTCATGGGTGTGGTTTATATATGCATCACAGCTGAAGCAAATGAAGGATAATTATAGAGTTCCCAAAGGCTTAATAGTGTTTCAACTCAACTTTAGGACAAAAAAAACTGTCAGACAGCTTTAAAAACAACAATATTATATAGGGGTTGAATAATTGTGACATGGCTATCTTTACAAAATATACTGCTACACACAAATACTACATCATGCATTTTTCGTGTTGATTTTCTTTATCATTCAACTCATAAAGAAGGCATCCAAAGCAGAATCTTGATCAAAGAACAAGATTCTGTCTACTTTAATTGATAAATCCTTAAAATCTTTGGGGGGTTGAATATTTCTGATTGCAACTGTAGATGATCAGGCAGTAAGAAAACATTGGGGGGAAATCACAGACGTAAGCGCTGGCTGTCAAACCCTTCAGATACAGAGTTAAAGCAAATCACAATAAGGCAACCTTATGGATGGAAGAAAGGAAAATAAAGCTGTATATGGAAGAAATGCCGGCTGCATCTTGAATAGTTTGTTCATTGGGGACAAGTGCCTGGGTCCCCTCCTTTTCATTACTTACCTCCTTCCCCTTGGCCTTATTTTCCGTAAATTCAATATTCCTTTTCATTGCTACGCGGATGAGACCCAGCTCTACCTCTCCACTAAGCCCAACTCCATTCTTCCTCCCTCATCCTTGACAGATTGCCTTTCTGCACTTCCTACCTGGTTCACCTCAATCTTCCTCAAACTTAACAGTGATAAAACCGAAATCCTCTTAGTCGGTACTAAATCCACTCTACTCAAAGTTGACAGTTTTTCCCTCTCAATTGACAGCTCCATAGTTTCCCCTCCCCCCAGGTAAAGAGTCTGGGTGTCATCGTCGACGGCTCACTCTCCTTCAAATCTCATATCAACATCACCACCCGCACCGCCTACTTCCATCTCCGTAACATAAATCGCCTCCGTCCCTCCCTCACCCCCCATACCACCTCTATTCTTGTACATAGCCTTGTCACCTCCCGTATCGACTACTGTAATTCTCTCCTCTTTGGTCTCCCCCAGAAATCCCTCCATAAGCTCCAACTGGTCCAGAACTCAGCTGCCCGTATCATCTCCCTCACCCCCTCTTTCCACCACATCACCCCCATCCTACAGCAACTCCACTGGCTTCCAATTCACTTCCGTATCAACTTTAAAATTCTTCTTCAAACTTTTAAAGCCATCCACAACCTTGCCCCTCCTTACCTGTCTGACCTCCTTCACACTGCCACCTCCACCCGCTCCCTCAGATCCTCCTCTTCCATCCATCTAACTGTCCCCTCTGCCCCGCTTACCACCATGGGGAGCAGAGCTTTCAGCCGCTCTGCTCCCAAACTCTGGAACTCACTCCCACCTGACATCCGAAACATTGACTCCTTCCCTCAGTTCAAATCCTCTATCAAAACCCACTTTTTCAGGATTGCATTCACACTGTAGTTGCCATGCTGTTTTTACTTGCACTTTTAATTTTAATTGTTTTGTTATTTGTTTGCTCCTGTTTTAAATTGTAAAGCATCCTTGAGTGACATGAAAGGCGCTGTGAAATAAAATGTATTATTATTATTATTATTAAGTGCTGGAATGATTAAGGATTGAATCACTCTGCACATTAATCAGTGATCGCTAAATCATGGTAAAATGTGAATCATCACTCTGTCTCTGAGTTTGCTGCCGATCTGCTGCTTTGTTGGAATAACATTTGCTGGATGTTTCTCTGTCTTAAAATTTTTTGATGCAAAAGGTTTTAGAATAAAAATCCAACCAGAAATAAATTAACGAAGGAAAATGAGTCAAACAAATGCTGGTGTTGCAACCCAAATTGAAAGAAATCCATGTCAAAGCGTTCAAAAGCAATGAACTCATATCAAATCAAAAGCACAAACTCTCTATCCAAATGTTGAATCAATCCACAAGTCTCACAAAACCTAAACATGACTACTAGGATCCAGGAGCATGGCCCAAGGAGAAAGTTATATCTCAGTTCATTCTGTCTGGGACTTAATCCACCATGTCAATATTGAAAGAATCTCACTGCAACAGAAAACCCACACTCTCAATGCAGAGACATCTTTAATGCAAATTTTGGGTCACAAAATGATGAAAAATACAGCATTGAGCATTATGAGAAAGCAAAATTAAATAACACTCTTGATACAACAACAATGCCTCTCATCTTTGGCAAAAAGAGAGATCCCAATTTGTGATTGAGATCCACTAAATTAGCATGTGCTCATCAAGGCTTTTGAGAAAGGTGGGGAGAGGAACACTGGAAACTACAGTGACAGACTGTATTTTTATGAGAAGCTGCCAGCAATTAAATCCAGAGAGGGGATATGTTAAAGCTCAAGCTTTTCCTGTTCGATTTTGGAAATGAGCGGAAAGTTGCATCAGCATACATGGACAAGGCTATTTCATGGAATCCAGTTAAAATGGAAGATGTTAAAGCTCTTCAGGACTACAGCCTTTTCCACAGAATCCGCAATATCGGGCGGCTGTGGCTGAGGGGTAGAGTGGTCGTCCTCCAACCTGAAGGTCGGCGGTTCGATCCCCAGTCTGAACAATCTGCATGCCGAAGTGTCCTTGGGCAAGATGCTGAACCCTGAATGGCCCCCATAGAATAAAAAAGTGCTGGGATAGATGCACTGTATGAATGTGTGTGTGATTGGTTGAATGTGAAACTGTAAAGCGCTTTGAGTGGTCATCAAGACTAGAAAAGCGCTATATAAATACAAACCCATTTACCAATATAAGGAGTTGATTATTTGCATGAGCTAGATCTGCCTGCCATTATGATGACAGGCATAAGGAAATTGCCTTATAAACATAGTGACAAATGGAGAACTGTGGCCTGTGCAAGAGAGGCGACATAACAGAGTTTTCAGTGACATCACAAAATTTCAGATATTTGAGCGCTGATTTAAATTAAGATTAGACCAAATCAAACTTTATTAATCCACAACCCTGGGAAATTTCAGATATTTGAGCGCTGATTTAAATTAAGATTAGACCAAATCAAACTTTATTAATCCACAACCCTGGGAAATTTAGTTTTTACAGCAAACAGGCACGTCAAAATGAGGTAGACAGGAGATTAAATAAGTATAAAAACTCAATAGAATAAAAAAAAATATTAAAGCAAAAAAATGCTGAGTATGTACTTTATATACACATTTTCACTGTAGTGAATGCAATTAACATGTGTTTAGTGCGTGAGAACAAACGTTTGCACATAAGGAGAAATGTGAAGAAAATTTGTTTTCTGGTTATTTGATTCATATCGTTATATATATATATATATATATATAGAGATATCGACTGATATTAAAAAAAATATCGGGATTCGATTTTTTTCTATTTCGCCAAGTACTATTTGAAACAAAAGGATTTCTTGCCCTTTACTGACTTGTGACTCAGGAAGAAAGACTTTAAATATTAAGCTTTAATTGTCTAATGTCTCCTATCACTATGAATGTGTGTAATTATTATGTTTGATATAAAATGTAAAAGGTTTGTATTTGGGGAGTCTTATGGGATTGTTTGTAATTTATTGTTTACTTGTGATCATTTTAATTTCACAGGAAATAGGTTATATGGATAGGGGCGGGGTTTATATAAGCACCTGTTCACCAGCATAGGAGGGACAGAGGGTGAGTTGGTTTGCTGAACTTTGCTTTGCAACCCAACCCTATTTTCACTTTGAGTGCTCTCATCTATGAGTTTGTGCATGTTCAAATAAGTTGATATTTTGTTTCTGCTAAAAGCAGTCCGTCTCTGATATATATTACATTACATTACATGTCATTTAGCAGACGCTTTTGTCCAAAGCGACTTACATTGTTAGAACACTCAGCATTTATGAGGGGCCATTTTAGGGGTTCAGTATCTTGCCAAGGACACTTAGGCATGCAGATGGGAAAGAGTGGGATTCAAACCGGCAACCTTCTTGTTGCAGAACACCCGCTCTATCCCCTAGGCCACGCTCTCCCATATACAAATGTATACACACACAAACACTTGTAGATATACTCAGAACCCCAACTGTAAGCTCTGCAATCCTTGTTGAGAGTAAGACAAGCGTCAGTACATGGCTATGTATAAGTGAACAATATGAGAACAAAGAAAGTTGAGTAAGAAAGTTCCTATTGTAGAATTACAGGCATGTAGGAGTGTTTACCACGAAGATTCCCTATCCCATGATGATGACTGATTGATCAGCTGATTTAGATTATGTAGAGCTGTGATCATGGAGCTTTGTGCTTAACTATGACCAGGGGTATAATTTATAACCGTTGCATACACATTACTAGCCTGAAACGTTGGGATTCATAAAAGCAAACTTGACGGGAAAATTCCACGCTTTTGACCAATGCGTACAAACATTTTGGAGACGGGACAGTGGCGATGCAGACGTGAGGTGGTAAACTGAAGCCAGCTTATTGATCCACATCATCATTGACAATAAAACCAACCGCTTTAGTTGTGCTCGTGCGACATAACTGTTCCACACAAACCTTTAAAAAATATATAAAACTTACAGCAAATTATGTTCAGATTCCATTACACAGCGCAGTTACAGAGCCAAGTCATTTTAACAATATCTTCTAACATTGTGCGTCTATCATCAAATCGCTGCAGTGACTGTGCCATCAGGCACAAGGAGCGCACATGGGATCACTTACAAGAAATGAAGAAACTTTCGAAATAATATCCCAGAGTGGAGGTAAGTATCATCTGATGTACGGTAATTGGTCCAGTTGCTCTAAATGAATAAATACTGCTATGACACTGGTCTGTGATTCTGCGTGATGGATGCACCCGAATGGAAGGATTAGGAGGAAGCGAGGGATCAGCGATGTCTGATCAGCTAATATAGATTTTATTGATCATCGATCTTTGTGCTCAATTGAGTACAAAGATCGGAACCGAACCATCCCAGTACAAATATGCATATAATAATAATTTGGTTAAATTCTATAAATTGCAGAAATCACAGCTGTCTCTGAATTTAAAATCCTACAGTTTTGGAGGATTGAAATTCGAACAGACATTACAACAAGTTCCGTCACATTCTGAGAACGTGCCTCCACCTTTGAATTGGATCTTCTTTTATTTTCGGCTCCTTTTTCCATCGTCTTCACTCTCACACATTGTGTTATCCACAGCAGCGGCAGAGTATCAGTGTAATTTCTTTATTAGTGACATCACTGCTGTGCCATAAAAATGGTCTTCACCTCTGCCTCACTAACAAACACATCAATGAAGTTTCACTTCCTCTTCTCATCACTTGATGCCGTGACTGTCAGGACTCACAGTGGTAATGGTAAATGGTTTTGTATTTATATAGCGCTTTTCTAGTCTTGATGACCACTCAAAGCGCTTTACAGCACAGTTTTACATTCACATAGTCACACACACAGTCATACAGTGCATCTATTCACAGCACTTTGTTATTCTATGGGGGCCATTAAGGGTTCAGCATCTTGCCCAAGGACACTTCGGCATGCAGATGGGTCAGACTGGGGATCGAACTGCCAACCTTCAGGTTGGAGGACGACCACTCTACCCCTCAGCCACAGCCGCCCCATTGGATCCCCATCGGTCAGCAGCATAATTTAATATTCATGATGTGCTTTACATTGATCATTTATGGTTGAAAGTGGGCATGTGGAGGGCAGACTTGGAGGCAGATCCACTTACGAATGTTTACAGGTGCACTGTGATTTATAAAGTGAATATTGCGTTCAGCTGTGTGTGCCCACGGTTTTATAAATCAAGATTTTCTTTTTCGGACGCGATTTCCGGCTTTAATGCGCACATACACTTTTAGTACGAGTGCCACGCACAGTATTATAAATTAAACTCCAGGTGTCTTAGACGGTGTTTGGGTGCTGTAAACTTGATCAAGTAATGTCCGCAGTTGAGTTAATACGTTACTTGCTGTCTCTGCCTGCTTGCACCCACTGCTCCAACTCTCGCCTGAATTTTTTTAATTTACTTTTTATATTTGCCTTTATTTAACCAGGTCGGTCACGTTGAGATACAATGACCTCTTTCCCAGGGAAGCCTGGCCAAGACAGCAGCATACAAAAAATGTCAACAGTCACAAGACACACAAAAATCATATAACACAGATCAAATAAGATACGTTCCCTGTTCCCTTAAGATAAGGCAACAGGACTAAAGCTCCGGATTCCCACCAAAACAAGAACAAGTGCGGTATGAAGCCGCTCCAATTTCTCTCACACGAGTTTTCAAAGTTTCAAGGTTTATGAGCTCCTTTAACTTTAGAGTTTTTTGCAGTGCATTCCAAGCAGCAGGTGCAGCGAACTTAAAACAGTGCTTACCGTATTCAGAGTGTACAATGTGACGGATGGTTACTGTTGTAAACGTGTCTGTGAAGAGAACCTCCCGCTGTGTTGTGCATGTGAGAAAAGCAAACTGCAGGTAAACTCCATAGCCCATTCTCTAGAGTATACCTGCAGTTCATGTCTGAACAGAGCGATATAAGGACTAAATGATAAAATTGTCACCTGTTCTTTCTTCTTTCCTCTGGTATTCCCTGGGGGACTGGGCTTCATCTCTGAGTGGCCAGTGTTGGGGGTGGGGCTGAGTGTGACAGACAGGTCGAGTTCTGCACAGCCACTTAAAGATGAGCTGGACATCAGAAGGGGTGCAGGATGTGGAGGAGATAGGAGCGAGGAGGGCCTCATTCTGACAAAAACACCATAAAATAGCAACCCTTTATAACTACTCACTGTAGAGCTCCTTTAAAGAAAATGTTTTGGCCTCTGCTGTAAACATCATTACTCTCACGGTCTAGTAAATGACTATTAGAAACAACGATTTTCAGTCACTCTAGGATCACAACACACAAGACATAGGGAAATAAAGAGATTACATATAAAAAATGATGTGCTCATTTGTTCTTGAAGAAAAAAGCATCACCACTGACTGAAGCATATAAACTGTTGGTATTTAAACAGCGAACTAAACTGCTTTAACCTTAGGTAGTCAACTTGTTACTTACCCCACTTTAAAGTTAATGTGGGGTACCTTTTCGATTTATCAACTGCAGTCAAGCAAGCCAGTTCGTGGTAATGCAGTGAAGAGGAACTGTTTTTTCCGGCACAAAACTGTATCGAAAGAGCTCAGTTTATTCAAGAAATGCGATAGCGCACATACCCTTGCCAGCTTTTCTGTTCCAACAATATAAATCCGATGAAGAATTTATGGCAAACAATGATTTTAATCACTTATAACAGAGATAACAGAAAAGGCTCGTTCATGTTCTCTAGTTAGCGCCCATTATATCGAGTTACCTGTTGCAGACCTGTCAACGACCCTAAGCAGCGAGAGATCACGAGAGATTGATCAGAGAAGGTATGCAAGGGACTCACCCTCTCTTTTTATCTCTCTCTAGACGATGTAAAACGTTTAAATTAATCCATTGTTTCGCAAATGCAACTTCTCTCAAGTTGTTCTTCTTCCTCTTCTTCTTCTTCTTCTACTACTACTGATATTAAATGGCGGTTGGCAAACAACTCTTTGGTGCATTACCGCCACCGTCTGGAAAGAAGTGTGGTTCAGAAAGGATGGTTGACTTAAAATCTATTGGTTTCTGGACGTCTGAATATCGCCCTGTATCATGTATCACACGAATCCCTGAGCAAGATTTCTCTTAAACCTAATGTTAAACTATTTTTTTGGTGATAGATTTTAAATGTTTCTCTCTCTCAATGGTATTTTGGAGACAAATAAAATATATGCTCCACTTTTTTGTGCCTTCCTGATTTTATGCGCTAAACATCTTTCATGTCTTTTATGTTAATTCCGTTCCTAAATCCACTCTCATAACATTTTAACTACCTTTCATTTGTAGATAGTAAAATAATCTTTTATTAATCTTTTTCTCCATCATCTTTCCTATATTAGACTTTAGAGCAGTTGGCCTATAAAAACTCTGTCAAACAAGGATCTTTTCTCGTTTACACAATAGAAAATATATTTTTCTTTTCACTTGGCCGACAACGATCCATATCGGCATACCTGATTATAAAATAACAACAATACTATCTATCTATTAATCTTTCCCTGGAGTTGATTTCCCAGATTTCTTCAACACCTTATTCAGATATTGTGAACAGCATATAACATTTATGTTGATACTCCCTTCCATCCCATAGTGCTTCAATATTATTTGATAATTTCTTCTATCCTTCTTTCTCATGATCACTTAAATTGGCATATACTATAGAATAGGGGGTAAGAGTGTAGCTGATAAGTGACCAAGACATAATAAAACAACAGAAAAAAACCCACATGCCTCCATACTGCACATGTGGTGTCATTCAAGTGTCCGGAAGCCCCGACATTTGTATTCGACTCGAAACGAGGTCATTTACACCAAGTTTTACCAGAAGTGTCTCAGCCAGCGGACGTTAACATTTCCGACGGTCCCTGAATGCACCTCATCGTAAACGATCAGAGGACATTTAGGCTTAAAACGTTATGTAAATTACGTCGTTTCGAGTTAAATATGAACGCGGGGCTTCCGGACACTTGGATGACACCTAATGGAATAATGTTATGGTTATCAGTGGTGTATAAAGTCCTTGAAAGCCGTAATTGGGTAAAAGTAAAGAGAGATCAGCTCCGCAGCGTCTTGATCGGGGAGAACTGCATTTGGTTTGTACCGAGCTTCAGTTTCGGTGACCGCCTCCAGTCTGACCTTCTCTCAAGTTTTGTTTCAATATTTCCTCAACTAAAATATGCGTCACATCCATTTACGGCCCGGCAATGTTCCCTGCTGCAGGTCGCTTATCTTAGGGGTGTTCAAACTTTTTGTCCCGAAGACCACGTACAGGCACGCAGGTGCTACGTCATTTCCTGTTTTCTTGCTGCTGGTGGTTGTCGCTCTATGTATTAGCTCATCTGCTAAACACAGCTGTTTCCCTGTAGCACTACGGCTAAAATCACCTGTCTGTAGTTAAACACCCACACATAACAACCAATACTCTATCTTGCTTAGTGATTCTGTGTTCTGTTTGAGCTCACCCTCGTAGCGCTATACCATCGATGTCTTAATCTCTCTCCCTGTTGCTCCACTGCTCTCTCTTGCTCTGAGTGTCTAATGTTTACTTACTCCTCTGCCTCCCTTAACAGTAGTGGTACTTGTAATATGTGGTGTGTTGGTAGAGATGGAGGCGAGGCTTAGCAACTTAGAAGCTCGGCTCCGCAGCTTAGAAACTCCGTTAGCTATAGTTAGCCGGCTTCCGCTAGCCGCGAAGCCACCTAGCTTAGCACGTAGCTTAGCATTAACTAGCAGTCCGGGAGCCCATGGCAGCTGGGTGACGATCCGCAGGGGGCATAGTGCTAGTCTTAAGAAGCCCACGATTAAAGAGCCACCAGCTCACGTTTCAAATAGATTCTCTACACTCAGCGAGCCACCCGCTGATAAACAACAAACTATGATAATTGGCGACTCGGTTTTGAGACACGTCAGCTTAGCGACACCAGCAACCATAGTTAATTGTATCCCAGGGTCCAGAGCTGGCGACATCGCATCTAAACTAAAGCTGCTGGCTAAAACTTAACGTAAGTACAATAAAATCGTAGTTCACGTCGGCAGCAATGACTCCCGGCTTCGCATGTCGGAGTTTACTAAAGTGAATGTTGAGTCGGTGTGTGCTTTCGCAAAAACGATGTCGGACACACTAGTTTTCTCTGGCCCGCTCCCTTATACAACAGGTGATGACATGTGTAGCCGCATGTTATCTTTTAACCGCTGGCTGTCGAAGTGGTGTCCTGCAAATGGTGTGGGCTTTGTAGATAATTGGCAACATTTTTGAGAAAACCTGGTCTTGTTAGGAGAAACAGCGTTCATCCCACTTGGGATGGAGCAGCTCTCTTATCTAGGAATATTACTAAGTCTATAGCATGACAACCCATAGTTTGGACCAGGTAGCAGAGCTGCAGTGCTAAACACTTATCTGCGCTCCCTCTTGGATCAGTCACACAACCCCATAGAGATTGCGTCAGTCCAACGTGCGATTCAATTATTGAAATTAAAAAAAAAACAGAGCGAGAACTCCACACAATAATCTAATACAAATTAAAACAACCTCTGAAACAACACAGGGAACTAAGACTTTTAAATGTGGTCTTTTAAACATTAGATCACTTTCAACTAAGGCTATTTTAGTTAATGAACTACTCTCCAATTACAACATAGATTTATTATCCCTCACTGAGACTTGGCTGCATCCTGATGAATATGTCAGTCTAAATTAATCTACACCCCCCAGTCATATAAATTCACAGGTTCCCAGAGAATTTGGGCGAGGAGTTGGATTGGCTGCTATTTTAACTCCAGTCTATCAATTAATCCTAAACCAAAACTCAGCTACAAATCATTTGAATGTCTTAGTCTTCCACGCCAATCCAGGAAACACCAACAGCCAATCATATTGGCTGTAGTTTACCGTGCTCCCAGGGCTTATCAAACTTAGTCCTAAAGACCGATAACATTATTATTGTTGGTGACTTTAATATTCATGTTGACAATAATAAAGATTGCCTTAGCCTAGCATTTATTTCAATACTAGACTCAATTGGTTTCAGTCAGTGTGTACACCAACCTACTCATTGTTGTAACCACAAACTTGACCTTGTATTATCGTACGGTGACGGAATTGAACATTTAACAGTTCTTCCACACAATCCAGTTCTATCAGACCATAATTTAATAACCTTCGATTTTTCAATAACTGAATATATGCCAATAATAAAAAACTAATTTTCTAGATGTCTACCTAATAGTGCTGTAGTTAAATTTAAGGAAATAATTCCAATTACATTTAAACCCGCATTATCTGTAGATATAAAGGACAGATTCTTTAAAACCCGAGCTCCATTGAGATCGACCACCTCGTCGATAGCTCTGCAGACTCATTACGATTAACATTAGATTAAATAGCCTCTCGAAAATAGAAAAATGTCAAACATAGTAAATTAGCTCCAGGTTTCTCTTCAGCACTGTAGCCAGGCAGACAGAGAGTCACACCTCCATCGAACCCAGTATTCCTCGATCCCTAAATAGCAATATCTTTATGACCTTTTTTAATGATCAAATTCTGACTATTAAAAATAAAATCAACCATTTCCTGCCCTCAATTGGCACTAATACCCTTCCAACAACAGAGATCTCAGAAACGGCTGAGAATCCTACCCATTACTTAGACAGCTTCTCTCTGATCACCTGTGATGAGTTTACCAAAATAATCTCATGTTTTAAACCAACAACCTGTATCTTAGATCCCATTCCTACAAAATTACTTAAAGAAATTCTGCCCCTAATTGATAGTTTGTTACTTAACAATCAATCTGTCATTATCATCAGGTTATGTACCACAGTCTTTTAAAATAGCAGTAATCAAACCCCTTCTCAAAAAACCCACCCTAGACCCAGAGGTTTTAGCCAATTACAGACCAATATCTAATCTCCCCTTCATGTCTAAAGTCTTAGAAAAAGTTGTAGCCAATCAGCTGTGTGAGTTTCTCCAGGAAAATAATATATATGAAGACTTTCAGTCGGGGTTTAGATCCAATCACAGTACAGAGACAGCCTTGGCAAAAGTCACTAATCACCTTGTAATAGCCTCAGATCAGGGACTTGTGTCTGTCCTCGTTCTGTTAGATCTCAGTGCATAAAAGAACACTTCAAAGGATTTATTTAGCAAATAATTCTTTGTTGTCAGTTTGCTTTAATGTCACAGTGTCAGTGATGTTAGAATCATTGATGTCTTAGATGCAATGATGAATGATTTATACGATCTGAATAGACAAATTAGTGTTTCTGACCTAAACAGACCTATAAGTCTACTATAGTGATAGCGATAGCCCCACCTACTGCCAAAACGAGGTAAGCCTCTTTTAAAAATAAATTAGACACTCTGTGTGTCCTGCACCAGATGGGTCAAAAGCAGAGGTTAAATTTCCCTACCTGCATGAGTGTGCCAGTGCATGTCTGTGCATGTGTTTAGGACTAATAAATGCATCTTGATCTTAATCATAAACTTGTCCAGCCATACCATCCATCATCATGCCTAACGTACGATCCTTGGACAACAAAATGGATCATATACGACTGCTGAGGTCAGCGAATCAGTCAGTGAGTAACTGCTGTGTGCTTGTTTTCACTGAAACATGGCTTTATGACAACTTCCCAGACTCCGCTGTACATCTTGAGCAGCTTCCATGCTATCGACCGGACAGAGCCCACGTTAACGGAGGTAAAGAACGCGGTTGAGGAGTTTATGTTTACATACGTGATGTGTGGTGCCAGGACGCTGTGGTAGTATGCAGACACTGTTCACCACTGGCGGGATTTATGATCATAAAGTGCTGTCCTTGCTATCTGCCCAGGGAATTTACTGCAGTTTTGCTAATCGCGGCATATATCCCTCCAACCTCCAGCAGCAGTGACAGGAATGGAGCACTTTGTGAACTATATCAGCTAACAACAGACAGCACACCCAGACGGATTTACTATCATCGCAGCAGATTTTAATCATGCTGATCTTAAAACTGTCCTACCAAAACTTCATCAGCATGTCAATTTCCCAACAAGGGAGAATAACCCCTTGGACTTGGTCTAAACCTCACACGAAGGAGCATACAAGGTCTCCCCCCTCGCCCACATCAGACTTTACGACCGTAGCTGCACTGAACACAGCAGGAAACCACTGCATCATTGGTGCACTACTCCCTTCCTTGCAAGACACATACACCACCCGCCTCACCCGGAAAGCTACCTTGATTGCGAGTGACACCAGCCACCCTGCACACAGTCTGTTCAGCCTCCTACCCTCTGGAAGAAGGTATAGGAGCCTCCGTTGCCGCACCACCAGACTCAAAAATAGCTTCATACACCAAGCTGTCAGGAAGCTAAATTCTCTCCCCTCACTCCCCCCAGCCATATCCTCCAGTCTGACAGGAAGCTGAAATCCCGTGGGAGAGTGGGAAGCGTCCTATCGGTTCCTTGTATGTCTTGAACATGTGAAGAAATTTACAATAAAGCTACTACTACTACTATTACTTTCCTCAGTATTGTAGTGCCTGACCCCTGAACAGTGAACGGAGTAGTGCATTCGTCTCTTTCTTCTTTTTCTATACAGTCTGTGTGTGTGTGCTCTGTGTGTGTGTCCTGCACAATATACTGTAAGAAACCCCCTTACACAAAATGCAAAGTTCTCTGTGGTGCATTGTGTTTGATCTCCGAGCCGTTCCTTTAACCAGTCTTGAGTTAGACGTCCTGCGGACAGACATGACACCTGCGCTGGACTTTAATCAAGCAGGGTGTTGGACGGAGTCACGGTCGGCTGGAGGCGTCTCTAGACACCTGCAGCCGGAAGACTTGGAAGTTACTGGATTTTACTATGAATATAGTAGTAGCAACTTTTGTAGATATATTATTTTTAATTGTTATTATTATACATTTTCAGGCAAATTAATTGGATTTTTGATGGCTTTAATATGCTCAAAATTTGCAGAAAATTAGAAAGTGGTGAAAATGTACGTATTCTGGAGGAATTTTCAATGGGCGTCACAAAATGGCTCAATTTGATTGATTGATTGAACTGACAAAAGTATGGATTAAGTAGATAATTAAAGATGGGGAAATTCCATCATCGTTTCACGTCATTGATTTGTAGCATGCCAAGGCCCTCCTTGGAGCTTGATTCAGAATGATGGGCACCGCTGTAGGGTGAACTAATGCTAAAAAGATGGCAGTTTTTTAAAGTTTAGTCTATTTTCTTATGTTTTGATGACTGTGTGATGGGAGGAATGTTAAACTAAGGGCAGCAACCTCTGAAGAATTTTGAAAGATGCTTCATGGCACTTTTGTGTCACAGACACATTAGTTGCTGTGTTGGAAGTGGGGGATAGGGGCCACTCAGGTGGGCTCTGTATTGGTTATTGCTGCTTTCTCCCTTTTTTTTCTTCTTATAACTCAACAGATAGATATTAAATTGCACAATCACAAAGCTGACTCAGTGCCATATGTATGATAGATAAGAACATGTTATCAATGAAATCATTTGTTTCATATCTTGGAATGTTAAAGGGGAAAATCGGGCATCTAAGATAAATTAGATTATGTCACACCTTCAGGATCTGAGAGGAGACAGTGTTTTTGCAGGATAAATATCTCCACAGTTATGAGTTTTGCATACTAAAAGGGGCAGATTTAATCTGATCATTAATATCACTCAAACTTTGGTGCTAGACCTTGGGGTGCTGCAATTCTAATTAGTAGTAGCATTTCATTTGAACCAGAAAACACTTTAACTGACTCCAAACAGTGCAATACTCAGTTTGTTTTGGCAAGCATCTATGCACCTAACTTGGATGACAAGCAATTTATCTCCAGGTTCTTTACCTCTATTCCCAATAATGAGCCCTTTCACATAATCACTGGGGAGAATTCGCAGATTACTTTTTGATAAACATTAGACAATGATGCCCCTACTTTGCTAGATTTAAATTTAAATCACATTTACTTGCGAACGGCTCATTCATATACTCCTTAAGATCTAATATAACATATCTTTTGGAGATAAATGATACACTAAATTTGTCAAGAGGAACCTTATGGGAATCTTCTAAGGCATACTTAAGAGTGTGCATCATTTCCGTTTTAAGTGGATGGATAAAGTCTTTAAATATTCAGGTAATTTAAATACAAAATCTCTGGCTGATACTTTAGTAAGTAATTTTGTCCCTCTACTCAAACAATTTCAATCAATCAATCAAATTTTATTTGTATAGCCCATATTCACAAATTACAATTCATCTCATAGGGCTTTAACAGGGTGTGACATCCTCTGTCCTTAACCCTCAGCAAGAGTAAGGAAAAACTACAAAAAACCCTTTTAACAGGGTAAAAATATGTAGAAACCTCAGAGAGAGCCACATGTGAGGGATCCCTCTCCCAGGACGGACAGAAGTGCAATAGATGCCACGTGCAGGAGAACATCATCAATAATCAAAGTCTCTAGCAGCATTGATGAAGCACAGTCCATGCTCAGCAACCATCTAGACCACGATCCACCATCCAGACCAGACGCCACTTCAGTCCTCAGTCACCGTCCACCGCCGCCCACCAGGAGGACCCATCACAAGCCACCACTGCGGTCCTGGTCCACCGCCCGTGCCCAATGCCAACGCGACACAGGGTCCGCCACCAGCACCACGATCAGCCCACATGACTCAGAATCCGCCACACTGGATCCAACACCGCGACCCCCGGTGCGCGATCCACAAACCGTAATCCATGGTGCGGCCACAGAGGCCCTGGATCTGCGGGTGATAAAGCAAAGGGATTCCGGGGAAGGGGGATAGGGATGGAGAAGAGGAAGGAGAAGCTGGAAAGAGAAGCTCCGTGTGTCATGTGTCATAAAATAGAACAAGTAACGTTCTGGCGCACTAATTAGCTCTAACTATAAGCTTTATCAAAAAGGAAGGTTTTGAGCCTACTTTTAAACGAACAGATGGTGACTGCCTCCCGAACTGAAAGTGGTAGATTATTCCACAGCCGAGGGGCTTGATGGCTAAAAGCTCTGGCTCCTACTCTACTTTTAGAGAATTTAGGGACGACAAGTAGGCTTGAATTCTGGGAGCGGAGTGCTCTAGTGGGTTTATAAGGTATTAACAGCTCTTTAAGGTATAAAGGCGCTATATTATTAAGGGCCTTGAAGGTGAGGAGGAGAATTTTAAATTCTATTCTAGATTTAACTGGAAGCCAGTGTAGCGATGCTAATATTGGAGAAATGTGCTCTCTTCTCTTTGTTCTCGTCAGGACACGTGCTGCAGCATTTTGGACAAGCTGTAGAGTCTTTAACGACTTCCTGCTGGAGCCTGATAATAATGAATTACAATAGTCCAGTCTCGATGTAACAAAGGCGTGGACTAGTTTTTCTGCATCTTTTTGTGAAAGGACATGTCTAATTTTTGAAATATTACGCAAGTGGAAAAAAGCGGTCCTAGAAATTTGTTTTAAGTGACTATTAAAGGATAAATCAGGATCGAAGATCACTCCCAAGTTCCTGACTGTTTCATTGGAAGCAAGGGCAATGTCGTCTAGCGCAGCTATATCATTAGATAATGCATCTCTAAGGTGTTTGGGGCCAAGTATTATAACCTCTGTTTTGTCTGAGTTTAATAAGAGAAAATTGCGGGTCATCCAGGTTTTTATGTCCTTGAGACATGTTCGAAGTTTAGTTAATTGATTACTTTGTTCAGGTTTTATTGACAAATATAACTGGGTGTCATCCGCATAGCAGTGGAAATTTACCGAGTGTGTCCTGATAATGTTTCCTAGTGGAAGCATATATAATGAGAATAAAATTGGGCCGAGCACAGAGCCCTGTGGAACACCATGATTAACTTTGGTGCGCACAGATGACTCATCATTAATTTGCACAAATTGGGAGCGATCAGAAAAATACGATTTAAACCAGTTAAGGGCGTTTCCATTAATGTTAATTAACTGTTTTAGTCTTTGTAATAAAATTTGATGGTCAATTGTGTCGAATGCTGCACTGAGATCTAACAGAACGAGGACAGACACAAGTCCCTGATCTGAGGCTATTAAAAGGTCATTAGTGACTTTTGCCAAGGCTGTCTCTGTACTGTGATTGGCTCTAAACCCCGATTGAAAGTCTTCATATATATTATTTTCCTGGAGAAACTCACACAGCTGATTGGCTACCACTTTTTCTAAGATTTTAGAAATGAAGGAGAGGTTAGATATTGGTCTGTAATTGGCTAAAACCTCTGGGTCTAGGGTGGGTTTTTTGAGTAGGGGTTTGATGACAGCTATTTTAAAAGACTGTGGTACATAACCTGATGATAATGACAGATTGATAATGTTAAGTAACGAACTATCAATTAGGGGCAGAATGTCTTTAAGTAAGTTGGTAGGAATGGGATCTAAGATACAGGTTGTTGGTTTAGAACCTGAGATTAATTTGGTAAACTGATCACGGGTGATCAGAGAGAAGCTGTCTAAGTAATGGGTAGGATTCTCAGCCGTTTCTGAGATCTCTGTTGTTGGGAGGGTATTAGTGCCAATTGAGGGCAGGAGATGGTTGATTTTATTTCTAATAGTTTGAATTTTATCATTAAAAAAGGTCATAAAGATATTGCTATTTAGGGATGGAGGAATACTGGGTTCGGTGGAGGTGTGACTCTCTGTCAGCCTGGCTACAGTGCAGAAGAGAAACCTGGGGTTATTTTTATTCTCTTCTATTAGTTTTGAATAGTAGGCGGCTCTTACTTTGTGGAGAGCCTTTTTATATTCTTTAACACTTTTCTTCCAGTCTATGAGGTTTTCAACATTGTTGCTGGAGCGCCACTTCTTTTCTAGTTTTCTTGATAATTGTTTTAACTCATTTGTCTGGGAATTATACCACGGAGCTAATTTACTATGTTTGACATTTTTCTTTTTTAGAGGCGCTATTGAGTCTAATGTTAATCGTAATGAGTCTGCAGAGCTATCGACGAGGTGGTCGATCTCAATGGAGCTCAGGGTTTTAAAGAATTTGTTGTTTATATCTACTGCTAATACGGGTTTAAATGTAATTGGGATTATTTCCTTAAATTTAGCTACAGCACTATCAGGTAGACATCTAGAAAATGAATTTTTTATTAGTGGCATATATTCAGTTATTGAAAAATCAAAGGTTATTAAATTATGGTCTGATAGAACTGGATTGCGCGGAAGTACTGTTAAATTTTCAATTGCGACACCGTACGATAATACAAGGTCAAGTGTGTGGTTACCACAATGAGTAGGTTTGTGCACACACTGACTGAAACCAATAGAGTCTAGTATTGAAATAAATGCTACGCTAAGGCAATCTTTATTATTATCAACATGAATATTAAAGTCACCAACAATAATAATTTTATCGGTCTTTAGGACTAAGTTTGATAAAAACTCAGGGAATTCCTTTAAAAATTCAGTATAAGCCCTGGGAGCACGGTAAACTACGGCAAATATGATTGGCTGTTGGTGGTTCCTGGATTGGCGTGGAAGACTAAGAACCAGACATTCAAATGACTTGTAGCTGAGTTTAGGTTTAGGATTAATTGATAGACTGGAGTTAAAAATAGCAGCAACTCCACCTCCTCGCCCAATTTCTCTAGGAACCTGTGAATTGATATGACTGGGGGGAGTAGATTCATTTAGACTGACATAATCATCAGGATGCAGCCACGTCTCAGTGAGGGACAATAAATCTATGTTGTAATCAGAGACTATTTCATTAACTAAAAGAGCCTTTTTTTCCAGTGATCTAATGTTTAAAAGACCACATTTAAAAGTCTGGGTTTCCTGTATTGTTTCAGAGGTTGTTTTAATTTGTATTAAATTTTTGTGTGGAGTTCTCGCTCTATTATTGTTTAATTTCAATAATTTAATCGGACGGTGAACAGACACAATCTCTATGGGGTTTTGTGACTGATCCAGAGGGAGCGCAGAGAAGTGTTTAGCACTGCAGCTCTGCTTCCTGGTCCCAACTATGGGTTGTCATGTTATAGACATTTGAAGAGGATTTTGCCATATGGCCTACCCTGCCACTGTTATGGGTAGGCAGGGTACATTTCATAAAAGGTCAAATAGCCCAAGTTCCTTTTCCAACATATTTCTAAATTTATTACAAAAGTGATTTGCCAAATAAGACAAATCTATAACAAATTTGTTAATAAACCTGTGCACATGCAGAAAAAGATCTTGCAGCTTCCAAAACATGTGGGGGGCATCGCCCTCCCCAATCTTTTACTCTATAACTGGGCAGCTAATATTCAAAACTCTTATACTGGATGGACGAATCTACTGCCGATCAGCCTAAATTTCAGCTACCAACATCCCACCTCTTTGTTTTCAAATTAGATATTTTGTTCAAAATCCGAATCTCCTCCCAAAAACATTAATTGACAATCTTTTCACAGTGGATCACAACCAGAGAGGCACTATTACCTTTATTTGCGGCACCATGAACTATCATTTCAGTCCCCCTCAAAGTAGGGATGCATGGGAACAAGATCTGGGGCTAAAGATAGAGGATGGCCAGTGGGCCAAGATTCTTGAGCTAGTCCATAACTTCTCAATCTGTGCCCAGCATGGGTGGATTCAATGCAAACTCATACACAGACTTTATTACACTAACGAGAGATTGTCTAAATGTCATGGGGTTGGGGAAAAAGAAATACATTTGTGAGCATAGTTCTTCGATCTTTATCTTGTAACTTGTTCTCAATAGAATTTATATATTTTTATACTGTCACCGCTTGTCTTTTACTGAGGCTTTTATCCTTCTCTAGCTAGGGATGGGGGAAAAAATCTATTCAGTTTTTTATTTTAAACATATATTTATCGGGGGGTTGATATATGGGGGGGAGGTGCAACCTCACCCCAGAGCATATTGCAATCAACAGTTAAGCATTGCCTACTTTTTGTTTATTTCAAAGTTTATATTTTAAGTAAACTTTTATTCATTCTATTTAATTTACCTTTTATTTATTGTTTAAAAGTAGCCTAAGTGGCATACATTTCATAATCGGTCAGTTTGTGTGCAGTTGACAGGGGCTATACAATAATAGGGCACATTTTTATTTATTTTCTCAATTGAATGCCCGGCAGTCATTAAGTTAATGTTAATATTTGAAATCAAATTTGTAAACCTCTAAGTGAATTTGACTGTGTTGTATTTGAAGGTATGATTCAACTGTTTTCCATGTTCCAGTATTTAAAAAAATTAAAAAACCCAAAGAAATTGCAAGAAATCGCAATATAAAATCTATGTTTCCTGATTGTATCATATCGAGAGGTCCCTGCAGATTCCCGGCCCTATCTCTAGTTCTTTGTCCTATGTTTCTTTCATTGTGCAATGCAACACCTGATAATGCTGTATACAACAGTGCTTGACAATGAGACAAAAACGACTGACTGTCAACAACTCTATTTGATTGTGAGATTTACAATAAATATTCCAAGAATCTTCGAAAAATGGGCGTATAATGGATTAGTTCCAGTTAAATGTGTAATTAGAGATTTTAGAGAAGGTGTTAATGAGTGTAAAGGTTGATTTAAGTGAGGGTAAACAGGCTTGTAAATACAGTAAAATAGCATCATTAAGACTGATTTTATGTAGAAGGTTTGTGGTGTGTACAGGTGCATCTCAATAAATTAGAATATCATGGAATGGTTTGTTTGTTTCAATAATTCTATTCAAAAAGTAAAACTCATATTATATAGATTCATTACTCACAGAGTGATATATTTCAAGCACTTATTTCTTTTAATTTAGATTATTATGGCTTACAGCTAATGAAAACAAAAAATTCAGTTTCTCCGAAAATTTGAATATCGTGAGAAAGTTCAATATTGTAGACTCACGATGTCCCACTCTGTTGTTTGAAATCCAGTGTGAAGTTTCCACAGTCGGTGATGATTTGGGGAGCCATGTCATCTGCTGGTGTTCGTCCACTGTGTGTATCAAGTCCAAAGTCAACGCAGCCATCTACAAGGACATTTTAGAGCACTTCATGTTTCCCTCAGCTGACAAGGTTTATGGATATGCTGATTTCATTTTCAAGCAGGACTTGGCACCTGCCCACATTCCCAAAAGTACTAATACCTGGTTTAATTAATACATAATTTATAACTTTATATTACTGGCACTATCACCAATCTCTGCACCTTAAAACCGCACGTAACTCTTCTACTGTATATATTGTTTTTTTTATATTGTTATATTGTTCGATATTGTTGTTTTTAATTTGTTTGTAAAGTGCACCAACCACACCAAGGCAATTTCCTGTATGTGCAAATATACATGGCAATAAAAAGAATTCTGACTCTGATTTGGGATGTATTCAAATGGAAATTATTGTTTACAAGTACAAATTATTATTATTTCATATTTAAAACATTACAGCCACAAACATTGGATATGCACAGCAGGAGATTATATTGCTCCGTCAGATCCACATGACAAGATGTCCTGTCACTTTACTCTCTCAAAGTCAAACACAGAAAAAACATCAAATGTTTGGACTCTACCAGAAGGTTGCCCAATTTAATGCTACATTTTTACCAAACATATAAAAGTGGATTTTTTTTAATTTCATTAAATATATTTAATTACCAGTTATCAACCAGGTAATCTACCAAGTGTCACCTGGTTCCCTCTTTTCAAATTATCCTGCATCATTTGAAAACAACTATGGAGAGACCCTACCAGATGGCAATATGTGGATGTCCGAGGGTCCCTGATTGCACCAAGTTCAGTTGGAAGAATCTTGCACAAAACTATATTCTCAAACAACAATAACATGACTGATTCAAAAACAAAGGGCAAGAAATTCTTCCTTATGTGAAATTGTTTACATTTAGTCATTTATGTCTCTGAAAGTTGCTCATAAAAACGACAACAGACACACCACACCAGTTGTTTTCCCAGTACTGAGAAATAGCTGCATACTGTGGATGAACTCCAGAGATGTCAACTCTGCTCTCGATGCTTTAAGTAAACAATACATTTTCACTTAAGTTGAGCCCGACCGATTTATCAGTGGACCAATACAAATTAGCCTTTCACATACTTATCAGTGTTTTACTGATTAATGCGGGAAAATGTTGCATTTATGATCACATTTGTCTTTTATCAAATTTATGGTGAAAATGTAAAACACAAAATCCATTTCTTTGTCATAAGAGTTGAAAAATGACATCTAGGAATGATACAGACATCTGTTTATATTCTGACATTGACCCCAAAAATCCTCATTGGTCAGGCCCTATACCTCCTTGACTAATCTGTTGTATTGACAAGTCTTTCAGTCCTCATCTTTCTCCTCATCCCCTCCAAATGAGAGAAGACTGTTATTCTTTACTTTCTTTCCAGGCTTCATCTCCTTCTCTCCCTCATCACTCTTTTTCTTCTTGTTGGAGCTGGCAGTGAGCCCCTGGAATTTGTCCGAGGACGAGCGCTTGGCTGGTTTCTTGAAAAATATTTTACCGCCGGGAGGAGGTCCATCGTCTGCAGAAAAGAAAAAGAGATTCATAACCCCAAAAAACTGTTCTCCATCTTTTCCAACCTCCTGACCCCGCCGTCTTATTTAATTACATGTCCATCAACTTCCTCTTCATCCCCTTCGCTTTCCTCTTTCACCCCCCTGTCTCCCAATCAAGTTCTTACCTTGGAAATCTCTGCCTGCCTAACCACCTGCCCATTAAACAGATCACATCTAACATTCTCCATTCTATAGCTCCCGATCTTATCAACTCTTCCCTGTCAACTGGCTGTTTCCCTTACTCTCTGAAGGAGGCAAGCGTAAACCCTTTCCTGAAGAAACCCACCCTCAACCCGTTCGAAGTAAACAACTAAAGACCTGTTTATTTTCTACCCTTTTTTTCAAAAGCAATCAAGCGTTCTATCTTTAATCAAGTCTCTGTATATACACTACCGTTCAAAAGTTTGGGGTCACCCAGACAATGTGTTTTCCATGAAATATTTATAATAATAATAATTGACAAGGTTAGAAATAATGATTTTTATTTGAAATATAAATGTTGTCATTCAAACTTTGATTTCGTCAAAGAATGCTCCATTTGCAGAAATTACAGCATTGTAGACCTTTGGCATTCTAGCTGTTCATTTGTTGAGGTAATCTGTAGAAACTTCCCCCCACGCTTCCTAAAGCACCTCCCATAAATTGGATTGGCTTGATGGGTACTTCTTGCGTACCATACGGTCAAGCTGCTCCCACAACAGCTCAATAGGGTTGAGATCTGGTGACTGCGCTGGCCACTCCATTACAGACAGCTTACCAGCTGCCTGCTTCTTCCCTAAATAGTTCTTGCATAATGTGGAGGTATGCTTTGGGTCATTGTCCTGTTGTAGAAGGAAATTGGCTCCAATCAAGCGCTGTCCACGGGGTATGGCATGGCGTTGCAAAATGGAGTGATAGCCTTCCTTATTTAAAATCACCTTTACCTTGTACAAATCTCCCACTTTACCAGCACCAAAGCAGCCACAGACCATCACATGACCTCCACCATGCTGGACAGATGGCGTCAGGACTCTTCCAGCATCTTTTCACCTGTTCTGCGTCTAACAAATGTTCTTCTGTTAGATCCAAACACCTCAAACTTTGATTTGTTTGTCCATAAAACTTTTTTCCAATCTTCCTTTGTCCAATATTTGTGTTCTTTTGCCCATATCAATCTTTTCTTTTTATTGGCCAGTCTCAGATATGGCTTTTTCTTTGCCACTCTGCCTAGAAGGCGAGCATCCCGTAGTCGCCTCATCACTGTAGACGTTGACACTGGTGTTTTGTGGGTACCATTTAAAGAAGCTGCCAGTTGAGGCCCTGTGAGTCATCTATTACTCAAACTAGAGACTCTAATATTGTCTTCTTGCTGAGTTTTGCACCGGGGCCTCCCACTTCTTTTTCCACTCTGGTTAAAGCCCGTTTGCGCTGTTCTCAGAAGGGAGTAGTTCACACCATTGTAGAAAATTTTCAGTTTCTTTGCAATTTCTCGCAGGGAATAGACCCACAAATGTGATGCTCCAGATACTCAACTAGCTCAAAGGAAGGCCAGTTTTATAGCTTCTCTCACCAGCTAAACAGTTTTCAGCTGTGCTCACATAACTGCACAAGGGTTTTCTAATCATCCATTAGTCTTCTTAGGCGATTAGCAAACACAATGTATCATTGGCGTGATAGTTGCTGGAAAGGGCCTCTATACACCTATGTAGACATTTCATTAAAAACCAGATGTTTCCACCTAGAATAGTCATTTACCACATTACCAATGTATAGAGTGTATTTCTGATTAATTTAATGTTATCTTCATTGAAAAAAAACAGTGCTTTTCTTTGAAAAATAAGGAAAATTCTAAGTGACCTAAACTTTTGAACACATACATATATATGAATACATATTGTTATGTTACAGACCATAGTACACAAGGAAGGTATTTCCACAATGGCAACTTTTGAGAATAGTTTGCAAGATGGTCAGAAACTATGCATCTATATAATGAGACTTTGTTCAGTCACAATAACATTGTACAATGCCGCTGCTTTTTCCTCTGTCTAAAGAAACATTATCATAACCTCCCACACTGTGTTCATGTTTGATGTTGTCAGGAACTCTCTTCATATGTAATGCAACACTGACCAGAACAGGTTTGAGTGGAGAAGGTAGTTTTTATTTTGGTTAAAACTTCTCCCCTTAAGTTTGGTCAGCAGTGATATAATAAAAGAAAATATAATCCGATTACATGATTTTTCATGTGCTCTTGCTCCTTCATTCTTACCCTTATCTGCACTACCACCACCAGTATGCATTTCAGCGTTGATCTTCTTCACCTCCTCTGCCGTCAGGTCTCCACCCTTAAGGACCACAACTTGAGGTAGCTCATCCTCTCGATCGCTCCCACTGTCATTATCCAGGACTGGCATCATGTCACGCTTAGAAGGGGAAATGGGAAAAGGGACATATACGTTTTTCTTAAACCATTTCTACCAGAAATCTCAGAAGTTTCTAGTTCATAGGAAAAACTACAATATATTATTACAAAGATGCTGGTTGCATAATAACTGTGGTCCTGATATGGTATTAAGTAGAAACAAATAATAAGAATCAGTGTAAATCAGTGTGTCATTTTTCTTTTCATATTCAATTATAAATTGAGATTTTTGAATCTAATACCAGAAAATTAATAACGGTTTTATTTTTCGTAGTTTAGATCTTTTCATTCAGATCAAAAATAGGAAAATTCTAAAGCGGGTCATGGGCCGAACTTGATTTGGATATTTAACTTTAACTGTACGAGATAAACTGAACATATACAAATATGCAGTGTGAGATTCACTCTCTAATTTGCGTCAACACAATGGTCGCAATTCAACCATTTGCTGATTTAATAATGGAATGGTTGGAAACTGGCAAGACGCATTCAGGAATTTCACCACACTGCAGCAGATGGTTATCCAGCAATGCTCTGAAATGAGTGTTAGAAGATTATGTGCTAAGCACGACTTTAGGCGAAAAGACATAACTGGAGTACACCTAACTGGAGCGGGCTGTGATCGGATCCATTGATGAGGTAAGTTTTGATTCACGTTTTAAAATGTCATTTCCTGCCTATCCTGGCTATATTTGGATTGACCGCAACAGGATTTTTTTCAAGCAAAAAAAATAATATTTAGGTTCACAAAATAACGTCTGAAGAAATGATCTGTGCGCCTTCACCAGACTAGTGTAAACTGTAAATTTACACACATTCACGCATATTGTCTTTCCAAAATAAAGCACGTCTGTGTTAATGGTAAATAAAGCAAAAGCAATATCCTATAACAAATACATCTATCCCAAAAAAATGTACACACATGAAACATTATTGTGGAGTCATTTACACTTAGATTTAATTATTAACTTAATAGTTAATGTATTTAAAGTTAAATAATATTTAAAACATATAGAAACAGTGATTCTCAACTTGTTGGTCGTGACCCGGACCCGTTTTCAATGGGTCGCAGGC